>NW_006768766.1:464497-466385 GCF_000204055.1 Melampsora larici-populina 98AG31 | reverse complement strand
TTACCTCCAATCGGCAGCTGGACCATTCACATCCAGAATCCAAATCACAATCACGAACCGATTGGTTTCAAGGTAACATACTTGTATGATCTTACCCAGTCAAGTCAAACTGACACTCATCTCTCAACGCTATGAACTTTGCAGCCACATCATGCAGAGTCACATGACATGTCTTTGTCTTTGGCAGTGATCAATCAACGCTCGACCATGGCAAGTCAGTTCCGTTAGTAGTAATCTCACATTGGCCTGTTGGTTTATGAAGTATCATTCAGGTATCCGATAGGCTTTCACGACTTCCGCACCAACTTCGGGCACAGGCCCTTGATGAGATTGATCACGTACTTGCCAAATATTGTATCCTCAAACCACCAATATCAGCCATTCGATCATCTGCGACAGATATCATTCGACTCTCAGAAACGAATACAAGTCAAGAAACCCTTGCCAGTCATCTAGACCCCACCAACTCCTTCATAGGCACTTCCAAAGCTTCCATCACGTCATTATCAGTAGTCGGTACCCCTCATTTTTAACTCTCACGTCTTTAACTCTTGGATTAAACTGACCTTATTGATATGTCATTGTTTTTATAGACAAATACCAGTCGGACGGAAGATATACCTCAACCCATCAGGAAGAAACCAAAAAAGGCCCAGCATACCTCTCCTCAAAAGCCAGATTCGACAATCACAGGCACCAGTCACCTTCTGTCATTCCTCCCACCTCAAATACCTGCTCGATCATCACCACCCCCTCCCTTGTTGATACCGTCACCACCTGTCGCGACTAATCCACACTCGGAACTGTCGCCTCCACATCCACCTTCACTTACACCACACTTCGCACGCAAATCCGACTCAGCCAAGGTCCCACAAAACCCTCCTCTTCGTCCCTGTTTGGTCGATTACGAGTCGGAGCCCGCTGATGAAACCGAGACCTTTGTGAGCTAGCAAAACTACTTCATTCCTTTCTACTCTTTTTTTGGAACGTAATCCATAAGAGTTGAAGATATTGACAGGCGTATATTGCATTACAGCCTTCCCCAAACCTCAGTGCAACGGATTCACCAGATGAGGTGAGTTACCCAATCGAACAATTTTTCACCTTTTTCACCTTGTCGGATTCATGTTCATTACTTGGACTAACACACGGCATCTTTTGAAGCTACCTTCTATCGACCTGGCGAATATAGAACCCATCTTACCACAGCTTTCACCCTCGCCTGGTAATCTCGACGATGCGGACGGAAGCTTCCAATTGGAAAGCCTGTTGCCACGTCCACACCTGACTCAGCCAGACAAAATCGCACCGATTTTACCTGTACTAGAACCATCCACCAAAGTAAGTAGAATTCAAAAATACCCCGGTCTCATACCAAGAAGTACTTTCTCACAACTGTTGTCGTATCAATTTGTAGATCAAGAATCCAAAACATAAGGATAAACCGTCCAAGACTCGGCCTGCTGAAGGTCAGAATGACTTGAACCTTCGTAGATCAACCAGACAACAAGTTGCCGATCCCCTTCCGGTATGTGGTGTTCGCCGGTCGACGCGTACACGCACCTCCAAAAATGTGTGTACGTCCCTTTCAAAACACCTGCGACCTTGCCTCATGGTTATTGATTATGCCAGAGCCCACAGGACAAGCGTGTACCTCATTGGCTTCATGAGTATGTAGATTTTGTGTCAGACCCTCGTGGTGATGGTCATTGTGGATATCGCGCGATCGCTACTAGTCTTGGACGAACTGAAGGCGAATGGATTTTGGTGCGAGAAGAGCTTATTGGCGAGCTCGAGTCCAAAGCCGATTTCTATGAATCACACTTTGGCAGCACGGAAGTATGGCGCTGGTGGTGTAGCTGAACACATTGCAGTACTCAGAACGCAA
>NW_006768766.1:463883-464390 GCF_000204055.1 Melampsora larici-populina 98AG31 | reverse complement strand
AGGTTGTTTTTCTGCACTACCTCTGGAAGGTCCTGTGAATGACAACCCACCCATATATCTATGTTACGACCAGGAAGGTCATCATTTTTTGTCTTTGTCCCTCAAGTCCTCTCAGTGTGTCCCTATCCCTAATCCCTGGAAAGAATGGTATAAACTCGCCAAGCCGGACGCGATAGCGTGGTGTGATATGTATGATTCCCACTTTAAGAAGTTTGATAATTGTATCCGACCTATTTTAGTTAAAGAATATCCATGCTTGTACGGTACCAAAGAACCTGTAGACCTTGTGTCAGATAGTGATTAGTTTGATTAGTTTGAAATGTAGTTTGTAACTTTTTGTCTTCACCAGTAAGCCATTCAACGATATGTATGTTGAACCTTTACATAATTTGTATGTGGAGGTTGAACCTCCCATTCAAGAGTCGAAGGTTGATCAAGGTGATTGACTTGTTTATACTTCAAGCAACTCTCATACAAATGTATACAACAAATTTCTTATGTTGTATT
>NW_006768766.1:454675-463783 GCF_000204055.1 Melampsora larici-populina 98AG31 | reverse complement strand
GTTGTTAGATATCAAACAATGTATTTAAAAATGAAGACAATAGCATTAAAGGATGATGTCAATGAATGATATAACACATATAATATGTATCATTTACAATCTTATAATGGATATTGAAACCCAAACTGGTAAATTAACATGAATCAATTGCTTATACCTAATCTCTCAATAGCCATTCACCATTCATGTCGTACCACTGATCATAAAACAAGTCTTCCTCATCCTCATACATTTCGGGCTCCTCCGCCTGAATAACCGTGGTCATTTCTGTCCACTCTTCATTTACCCAGTCACAAACCTTCTTCCACCCCTGTTGAAGTTCAAGGTCGAGTGGGTTGCAGCCTGGTAAATACTGGCAAGTATCGACTAGCTGATGTTTAAGATCCCGCCAGTTCTTCCACAATTTACAGGTCCTCTTGGCGACGATCTTGTACAGAGCTGACAACCTAGCCTTCTCGTCTACTTCTTCAGCTGAAAGGTTTTGACATTAGTTGCTGGAACCATGTAAATGGGAATGAAAATACCGCGGACCTTGTTGCATTGTAATCTTTAATCCCATGATGCGCTGGTGATATTCAATTGCCCAACCCATCATATGGCGTGACTCTCGCGCGAGTCGCCGCAGCTCCTCCTGGGCTCCCCTTCGCGCCAAGAAGGCAGTTATACCACGCCTGATTCGCTCGGACTCTGCCTCTTCGCCCGGCAGTACTTCATCTTCACCTCGGTTCCAGAATGGATCATCAGGTTCCATGGACTCGATGGTATCAAAGTCCGGAAGTTCCACTCGCCGACGTCTAGGATAATCTGTGTGGTATTTTTGTACCCGACGCTTATAAGTGTTGTACTTATCTCGTAAGTTTCTTAGTTTATCACCACATTGGCGTGTCGTTTGCTGCTGCTGTCTCGTACCTGTAGTGTAAGAGATGATCTAGCCATTTGGTAAAATGGATCATCAAATGACACACCTTCGTTGCGATGCTGACGCAGTCTGGCTTCAATCACACCAACTCTAGCTTCGTACATCTTGCCTCGTGCAATTGATATCGCTAGAATCGCATTGGTTTGAGTGGCTGATAATCACCACGTCAACTTATCATCCATATGTAGGTACGCGAATGACCGCTCGACATACCTGTGACACCCAACATCCCTCGAAACTCATTACCACCAAGTTCATTCGCCACGGCTCCGATGCGTTCTTCAAAGTCAACCACTGTCCCTGGTAGCGCTACTAGCTCTCTGCGCTCGGCCTGAGTACTTGCTCGGCGGCGTGCGTTTTGCAGGCTGTCAAGTCGTTTCCTGCGATTTTAAGGGATGTGTAAGTATGAAAGGTAAGTACCTTGTAAACTAACTAGGCATCCACTTACAGAGAAACATGGAGTCCTTCCTCCAACTCCAGTAATAAACTTATCTTATCCCTTTTCTCACTCTTCGATTCCTCGATGATATCCAGGTGACGTGCTCTTTGGGCCATCCACTGGCCCTCAAGATATGCAGCGTCTCGGCCAGGGCACCCATCACCCGGTGATATCAGCGTCTTGAGTGTAACTTCAGCCTCTTCAAGACGCTGCCTGGCCTCTGTCTTCTTCCGCCGAAGATGTTTGACTGTCACGAGTTGTGCACTGTCAGCACACTTTGTTTCGATGAGAAGTAGATAATAAGAACAAATGAAATTACATACCGGATTCATGCCGAAGCTGTGCATTAGCATGTGACGACCGCAAATCAATTGCGTTGACCCGGTGTTGTGGGGTGGCATATCTTAGAGGTGCGACAAGAGGATTGAGGCCTGACCACACCCTCTCGGACCCTTCGCCATCAGACAGGCCCCAGCCTGGATTGAGCCGAGGATTCCACAGCAACTGGCATCCCCACCTATGCACATATGCGTGGAACACACTGGTCCCAAATCGGATTCGACCATTTAACTGATCCTGTTGAAATGTTCCACGCTTCAAAAGGGTTTATGAGAATGATTAACAAAAATATGAGTCACCAATCAAGCATATTCGCTCACCTTTTCAATCCCAACTTGCATTGTACACCCAATGTCATACAAGAAACCTACACGTCGAGGAGTAGCACCGTGGTTGCGAGTCAAGTCGAGCATCCACTTGATTAATGAATAGCTGTAGTGCAGCCTGAAATACATTTGTTTTAATTTACATCTTGATATATATTTAAAACATATAATGATCCACTCACTTTTCACCGCTTTGCACAATATTAGCAAACCTAAGGGAATGATCATGTCGGCATACCATGCCCATTAGCCCCGTTTCATCACAACCTGCCCAATGCCCTTTCCCGCGTGTATCGTTGGCTGCGGTGTGTTGATCGGCACACGCTTGCTGTGGTATAATGTGACCGGATCAATAGGGCTCCTGAATAAAATATTATCATGGAACAACTCTTACAAAATCATCATCAGCATGTCCATCGAGTTGACCACGCATCTCGTTAACTTGTTCATCCGGAAGAAATAGAGGTGGCATCTTCATAGCTTTCTTGGCAGCTTTCGTTCCGGCGGCTTTGTGACGCCGATGCTGGAAGTTGCCGTCCATGCAAACTACTATATCTGGTTCTAATGGGGGACCCTCAAGCGGTAGAGGTGGCCCAAAACAGCGTGGACAGTTGTTGGCAACCTTATCGAGGGGTGTAAGGTCAAGGTATCTATCCATGACGGACTCAGTCATGGATAGCATCTCCCTATACGCATCCACAGCCCAAGACAAAGGGGTGTGCCATCGGCGTGGCTACTCAAAGTCAGCTATAATATATATCACCATGATTAACGGAATTTACATACCTGTTCGTTCTTTGTAAGGATAAGAGCACAGAAGGCATCAAGGAATTCGTCCAGAGCTCGAGCAAAAGGATCAAGTCGAATGGTGCAAAACTTCCATAAGATATGGAAAAAACGTAGAAGTCGGATGGAGAAGGCGGTCCTGGGGTACTTTGGGGAACCGCCGATGTAACCCATGAGAATAAGACAAGTTTGATTGTTTTTGTGACAGGGACAAAACCGGATACAAGCCTTGCGACGCGCTTTTTCAATTGTTAATGAAGCCGTGGCGGTATCACTATCATGGAAAGGTAGTGTAGTGTGAGTGTTTTCATGGACATACTTAAGAGGTCAACCAAATCCACGTCCCTTTCGTACCATTGGCTAGGACGGCATTGACATGCCGGCTTGTGATCATAGTCCCATAATGCGGGGTTTCCCCATTTGCTCGTCTTCAGACCACATGCAAGATATGCACAGAACATTTCTTCTGCTGCCTGGGCAAGAAGAAGTTCACGTGCATACCTTTCTTCTTCAAGATGAGCTTCATGTATTTCATCTACAAAATCGGGTCGGGGTATCTCATATTCATTTTTGTCTTGCTGATCTACCATTCGTCCATAATCCTGATTCCGATCGACACCATCCTGGACATCACCTTTAATGTTGGATCGCTGGTTCCGAGATTTCACAGCCTTGTTCATCTTTTCGAAGTGCTTCTTCTGTAGGTCGGTCTTTGGCTCTGTCTTCCAGTAAGGCTTGTTTGGATTAAACGTCTGATGGACACCTTCAAATTTCGGCATGATGAATTATGAGTAATAAATAGTATTCAAATATGTTCCAAAAATTGGCCACGTATTCCTCAGTTCTGAAGCATTATGCCTTCATGTGACATGTGAACTTTTCAAATATGGATGACTGTATGTCACCCATATTTCACATCCGTGACAATCTGATGTGATCTCCTCAGGGGGCACGTGAACACTCAATGGTATTCACGTTGGATCTTTTTCAAAAGACCATCATGCAGGTCTTGATCAAATATCTTCCAAAACACGCATACAATGATAAGCAGAGTACCATACATTCAATATGTACCCACGTAAGAAACCAAATGAGAGCCTGAAGGCTGACATTTTACGTAAGGAAGATAAATGCGGGTATGTGAGTGATTCTATATATATAGGTATGACAAAGCTGCTAACCTTTGATCTTTTACTGTTGACAGTACTTTAGGTTTTTAATAAGTAATATTGAAAAATCCAATATTAATTCCTTATGAGAAACAAACCCACTGAATAAATATAATATTGCGATGTAACTGCATCTATGTGATTTGCTATGGTCTATGTGATTTGCTTATGACAAAGCAAATCACATAGCTACATCCTTGTGCTTAGCATGCGATATATTAGTTTTATCAAACTTTATAATTATTAAAATGTAATCACTTTGTAGATTTACAACTTGTATATGAATTTGATGGATGAAGTTGGTGTTTTACCCCATTAACACACTATTTGTTTGCCCTGCATAAATCAACTTGGTATGACTTGCAATGCTTTTCAATTTTTGATATTGATACTCAGAGTCTATAGGAACATGTTCAATGTGCAAGCCAAGTGTTAGAATCCAGAAGAGCATCGGCATCACCATGTGTCTTAACACGTTTGATATTTGGTGGAAGCTACAAAATATATATATATAAGGTTGATATATATTTGATCTTATATGTTTCATTGATCTTTAAATAATTGATATACCCAATATATATTACAATTCATGCGTGATCACATGTTAAGAATATTTTCCATGAGATCTCTATTGCATAGAGGATCTTCGAAACTCTATGCAATATGATTTCGGTAATTTTGCGAAGGAGAGCAAGCATATTTTATTTTGTATACATCCATGAGTTTGTTTTGGGGTTGCAGAGAAGAGAATCTATATATATAGATTCCGTGTAAGTTGTATCCAACATTCCAGTAACAAAGTATCCAACATAAACATCCCACCGGCAAACGAATTCCTTCACACCAGTCAGCCTTTGCCACTTCCTCACTGTCCTTGTTCATCGCATGAAAAAGAAAATTTCGTGAGTGACTTCATCCTCATTATACTTTTTGCACATACCACATCTATAGGATCATACAATATTCTTTGTTTCACTTAACCATATTATTAATCAATCCTGCTTGATCACCGTACAAACAATCACGTAACACCTGATCTTTGGCTTATCAAGCAATTCTTTATGTACTCGCATTATTAATGACCGGTTTCCTAATGTTACAGACTCGACACAATTTTACGTTGGTTTTACTTCTGAATTTTGACCGGCTTTTACATCAGCTAAGTTGAGTTAACCTCTGAAGTTGTCATCTTATTAAACAATCATACATCTTATTAATCAATCATACTAATATTATCACTTATTGTTCGAACAGACTGAGCATGGCACTAATAGGCAAAGAACAGGACATGGAAATGACAGGCGATTCCGCTGTTCCTATACTTTTGAAATTGGGCAATGCTGAAGGGGTTAGCAGCTTGCCCCCTTCAACTCATTTAGGAACGCCCCAAAACAACACTCAGGACGGGGACACCACACTTCAAAAGGTGTTTGGGGACATTCAACTCTTTGATGAACCCCTTCTTGGTAAGTATACCCAGTTAGACGAAAGGACAATGGAGGCTTTCAACACGGAGGAGGACATTTATTACTATACTCCATCCGACATATCAGCAGCTTAAAGATCAGCGTGAGTTCGCATTTTTCATTTCACAGACACAGAACAGCAATAAATAGCTGACCTGTGATTATAGGCGATCTGCAAGGCGCAGACCAGATTCTCCAAGCTCTTTTGATACCATCGGAAAAATATGGTACGCTGAGGAGGAACGCAAATGGCTCGCCCAATGGGCAAAAGCGTATGGGGGTCCTCCCAACTGTCCTCCCACCCCAGGATGTTCCCGTGGTGAACAAAGCGGTCAAGATTAAGTGGTTGCATTTCTATCTACTTGTTTTGTCTTCAGAGCGTAATCCAATGGGGCCATGTTGAACTTTGTGAGTCTGGTCTTGATCCTTGTGAATCGAACATGTTATGGCTTGTTTTTACAATATGAATTTGTATCAACAAAGCGGTCATGATTCAGTATTTACTTCTACTTCCTTTGTCTTAAGGGCGTAATCAATAGAAGCTTGTTGACATTTGCGAGTCTGGGATAGATTCGCGTGACTCTGTTAAGGCTTTTCGCAAGATCAATTTGCATCTTTGCAAATTGATCTAAGACAGTTTCTTCAAGCTCTCCGACGAAGAGCTACGGTTATGAAAGTATGATTGCCATTCTCACAAGTCCAAACTTGTGAGCCCTCTACAAGTCATTTGAGACTGACTCGAGGTATGCGATAATACATTCAGAGAGGGCACGTCAAGGGGACGTGCAGTAGGGCACAAGGTGAAGATATTGGGCTGGATCAAGCCATTACGATAGTATTTCTTGTGAGAGTTTGTCTCAGTTCATCTGATCAATGAGACGTAACATACAATTGGAAAGACATTTGAGTGAAACAAGTGAAAAGGGGAAAAATATGAAAACAAACGCTCTTCAACAAATAAACGTTCAAGGTACAAATAACAAACTGAGGTCGTTAATCCCATGTTTCGCAGCCAACCTAGCCATTTTCTTGCGTGCCTCCTCAGGATAGCCCGTCAAAAGAGTACCACGAAAGACATTCCACTCCTCATCATTCATGTTACCACGCATATCATTGACTTGATTGATTCTGTCCACCAAAGTTTGGTTGATCTGGCAAGCACAGCCAAATCGAGTCACCTTTCCTCTTGAAGGAATAACTCTAACATGTTGAGCATTGTAAGTTTCTGAATTCTATGTGGCTATTCCACAGCATCTCCACCACACCATCGCACGCATTGTAATCGACCATGATGTTGTAGTCGTCCAAAAAGAAGCAAGATCCTACGTTATCACCCTGAAACTCATCGTTTTTTATCGAGTAAAGCTTCCCGGTTTTGCGGTTGATACGTGTGAAGAGACCAAATGAATAACGACTGACATCGTTGTCGTTGTGAGGTGCGTTGACAAACTCATCGAATGTGACAGCGATGTTCGAAGCGAAAACTTGAGCGTTAGGTGAGACGTAGAAGGATTGTCCGGCCCACGAAGGAGCCCCGGTGCGAGAAGCGATTTCAGCGTTGGATTCAAAAGCATAAGACGATAGATTGGCAAAACGCTCGGCAAAGAAATCCTCGATGGCAGGGAGATTGCCTTGACGAGTGAGATCATCTTGCATCCGCCAAAGTTGTCCGCTAGTGGTGGCGTTAAAAGCGTACGCAGCTAGAAACAAAGCAATGTCAGTTTCAAGCCGACATTGAAGGACATTGCTACTGACTAACCTGCTTTAACTAAGGGGTCAAAGCCGGGCCTGAAACCTGCAGCATACATCTTGCCGTACTTTTTCCTAGTTGCTCTGACTTTCTTTGCAGCACCATTGATCTTGACCAAACCTCGTGCTCTGGCATGATGATAAACAGTTCGAATAGCGTGATTGTACTTTTCAAATAAAACTGAATCTTCCGGAGTAGGTTCAACAAATCGTACAACTGCTAGTAGATCACATGTATCTTCATCAAGGCATACGACAGTGCCGAAGTGAATTCGAAAGGGCTTTGCCGATTTATCGCCTTTCTTGAAGAACAAGAATTTCGAATCAGGTGGAAGTCCATAAAGTTTGGTAAGTGCCGCTTTTTTCGCAGCACGTTGGTTGGGTGGTGGTCGATTTTCGATCTTTTTCTCAGCATTCTTCCGTTTGGTTCGATTTTTGCGAGAACGAATCGTACTGGGAGACTTATGCTTTGGTTTATTAATCACTTCATCCATTATTTTGAATCCGCAAATCTTACTTGACCTTAGCTTCAGGGTTATGCGTCGAGATGAGCTCAAGTTTCAAAGCAAAAAGTCAAGCAAGATTGCAAATTAAAACAAGGATTTGAGCGAAAAATTGGCCTAGGACGCTCTAGTTGATTAAGATGTAGAGTAATGGAGGAGGTTTTTTAGAATGCGATAGTTGTGAATTTCAGAGTGTAAAGGGGAAGGATTACGAATAATGAGTTGGAGATGAAAGTTTATTACTGGAGCCGAGGAGTTCAATTTGACTTGTGTGGATTCGAAGGATTGATGTTATTTGAAACAAATGAACCAGGGCAGTTGAGATTTCAAAAGGGACCCAAACGAGTCACCAAAGAAAGGGTCCGTTCGATCCTGCGAGTTCGAACTGGTTCGATCTAGCTCTTTTCCAAATTGAATCGGTTAGACCAAATCGAATCCAAATACATAATTAAAAACACAGTTGGAAGGAAATCCAATCATGTCAAATCCGTCGAATCAACTCCTGCGTTTCCACACGACGATTTGCCATTCACACATCACATGGCATATGTTTCAATTCATCAACCCTTTCAGAAATGAAAGGGCCCTTCCTTCCACTCAAACGGTGCCAAGAACAGCCTCATCGAAAACTTTCAGGGCGGTCTGAAACGCGCGGCGGCCTGGCAGTGGGCACTGTAGTGATGACGAGGTCATCAGGTGTTCAAACTTCATACCATGGCAACAGCCAATGTGGCCACGACCTGGCGATTCACGTCGCTTTCAGGAGACCTCTTGTCTTGGTTCGCAGCCGCGACAGTTTGATGTGATCCAAACTTCCAAACTAGGTTTCATCATCGGTGATTTTCATCTAAATGAAAAAATTCCCACATGAGCATCCATTGCCATTTGGAAGGAATGTGCGAAAATGATTTGTCTCCATACCACTGCAGACATTATTCGGGTTCCCCAAGTGGGCAGGGAAAAATGATTGGGAGTATGATTTGTCATAAAATGGTCTATCACTCCACACCTGAGCCATAACACCCACACTACATATGTGTAGCAGGCTCAGTGAATATGTGGTTATCATGTACATACAGTTCTGCTCAGTTATCTGCTCATCAGGACAAGTTATTCATATGTAATACATGCTGTAACTTCTTTCAGATTGAAAAAAGCTTCCAAAAGATTGACTACATACACTGACTCAATGTTTTGGTGTGATCTCATCAACTCAACTGCATGTAACACACTTTCTGTTACTAAGACATAGCTTCAACAATATTGCCTGAGCAGCTACAGAATTATATGTAGTGAATTTTTGGGAAAAAAATTTCAAAGTCGAAAAAGTTACATGTGGTATAACATGTGATTTATTTATTCTGATGGGCAAAAAACTGAGCCAGACCTGTATGTCCACGCACCCCCTTGAG
>NW_006768766.1:451391-452988 GCF_000204055.1 Melampsora larici-populina 98AG31 | reverse complement strand
ATCACGTCTTGAACGAGTTACATAAATGAAAACCTGAACCACAATTTAAAAAGTATTTGTTTAGACAATTGAAGAATACCAAATTCTTTCAAATTACTGGATTAGGTTGGGTGGAAGTTGGATTGCAAGTTTGTAGACAAGGTTACAACATGTTGAACTTGCCATCCATCGACCATCCATCGTAAAAAGTCAGTCCTCTTCTTTATCAAATGATTTGCCAAGGTATATATGTTAACTGAATTTATTATTATTTTTCACAGCTTGAATTACCTTCATCTTGATTACAACATGAACTTGAAGCCCGTCAAGACTTTGACCACCAAAGAACGAAAGAAATCCAGATTCAGAAATGCATTCCATTTATGCCAAGAAATCCTAAGATTGACAAAATCAATTGTAGATTGTCATGTTCAATATCGTTCAGGAAATGTTGATGCATTTCAATTAGCAGATGGATTACAATTTGCATTCGCACACGTAGGACAACTAACAGGAATGTATAGATACAAGTATAAGTTAATGAAACAAATCCGGCAATGTAAAGATTTGAAACATTTGATTTATTATCGATTTAATACTGGTGCGGTTGAAAAAGGTCCTGGGGCTGGCTTTTGGGCTCCTCGTCCAAGAGTTTGGTTATTCTTTATGAGAGGTATTGTACCTCTGTTGGAAAGATGGTTAAGTAATCTCGTGGCTAGACAGTTTGAAGGTAGAAATAGTAAAGGGGTTGCGAAGACTGTGACCAAACAACGGATCAGTTTCTTTCTATTTGATTTTTACTTTTAGAAGAATTGACTTTTTGAATGCTCACTGACCTATGTGATGATATGTACAGGTTGAGAGGTGAGCTTTATAGAGTGCTGCGGCAATGGTTCTGTATGGTCTAAACCATGGTACTGATTGATTTTGATCTCCTCCAGTCACTTCAATTTGGAGTTACATGCTGCCGCGATGCACGATAATTAGTTTCGTACCACCCAAACATACACCCAGATATTGATGCAAGTGATCTGATGCTTCTGTAAACATTCAGATATGATGCCAGAAGGTTTAAAACAAAAAAATCAAAGACAATCTTACAACATCGCTCAGAAGCTTGAAGATGGTGGAAAGCGAATATACCATGGAAGGTACCAGCAATGCCGACAGCTGTTGAGAATATCATTTGAGGATATGCTAAATCAAAGGCCGATTGGCGGACCTTTGTGGCTCATTATAATCGTGAACGTATCAAATGTGGTGCTATGCTTGATAAGACGGTCAGTAAGAAGAACTTACAATGATCAACTCGTGAGATATTTCTTTTGATTATGTTTTGAAAATGTAGTATGAAATTGATGAGTTTTGTTTTGTGGGCAGCGCTTTGATTTTATGTATGTTTGTATCTTAAAGGTGAGCAAGAGAGACAGAATAGTTACAGCCGTTAAAGGGTTAAACGGCAGAAAGTTTCGTCTGTGTGATGCACCCAAAGTAAAATCTGCGAGCTCAAAACTAGATTAAACCAGGTTTTGGACACAATTCAACAATGTGCCGCGGGAGACCTGTCACTTTTGATCGGATTTAACAGCTTTTGGACTTTGGTATTAAATCTTGGTGC
>NW_006768766.1:450051-451273 GCF_000204055.1 Melampsora larici-populina 98AG31 | reverse complement strand
GAATCATTGAATGAAAGACAAGGCAAAGAGTTTCCAATTGATGCTGAGGAGCCGGGTTGAATAGTGGGTTATGAGAGTTAGAGTTACATTCTGCGGTTTGGAGGTGATGGGGTGTGTAAACGGTTTGGGGGGTGTGATTTTGGAGAGGGTGTGGTGAGGGGATGAGGTGGTAATTTTGCTTTGTGCGTGAATACAGGGTGCGGGGTGAGGTGTGTTGGTTTTTCGAGGCGAGGTGGTGGGTTTTCAGAGTCTAGGAGGGTGGTGACGTTTACGTGTAAGTGTTGGCTGGTGAAATTTAAAGACAAGTGGGTGGAAAACCTTTGATGGGGGTGGTGGTGGTGGACTTTCAATATGGTGGTGAGGTTTCATTAATAGCCTGGTGGATTTCAAAGACAGGGGGGTATGCTAGTGTAAAACAATGTAAGGGATTGGATGTGGTGGTGGGTATTTGTTGAGGTGGTGGGGAAAAGTCGAAGGGTGGTGGACTGTATCTTGTGGGGATTCGAGGCTGGTCTTTGTTTCCTTAAGCAAAAAGGGGACTTAGCCAAAATTGGATGCCTCCAAGAAGCTTCTTGAGATGAAGGTTCATCTTGGCAGTTGAACTCGAATGCCATTGGGCCATACAGATGTACGTATGACCCTATGGTATAGGGTACATACTTAAGTGTACAGGTGGACTGGACTGATCTTTGAGAGTCCGAGGGAGTTGGAACCATTGAACGAGATGGGACACGGACTGGTGTAGTTTGATTGCTTCGACGTGGAACAGCAGATGTACGTGGAGGCGATGATGCTGGAAGCCGAGAAGAACTTATTTGACGGGAAATTGGTGACATAATCACGGAGTCAGACTTTCAAAAGAGAAAATATGAAGGGAATACGAGTGAAAATAAGGAATGAGGAAGATAGGAATCGGGAAATGAGGAAAATGATAGGTGAGAGTGAGATGTCTATTAGTATTACTATCAGTTAACCCGTATAGTACTAGTAGTGAAAAAGATGAATGAAAAAGCACGCACATCATCGTTTTTTGCGTCAGATGCCATAACTGTCTGATTGGTCACGTAAGGAGCTAAGAAAGAGGGCCAAGTGATCATGGTGGAATCGTTTTGAAGGATTAAGCCTGGGAAAAGAAATTGGGAAAGTGTTGAAGTTGAAGTTGAAGGAGTAAGTGGAATCGAATCATCATGTTCTTCTTGTTGATATTGTGGAGGTCCGGTCG
>NW_006768766.1:431352-449951 GCF_000204055.1 Melampsora larici-populina 98AG31 | reverse complement strand
GCCCAAGATTCGTACTGTTGGAGAAGTTACTTGAAGGATGGAGTCTGGAACTTAGTCAACAAAGCTACCAAGGAAAGGACTGCTCAAGCATATCTTAGTAATAGAGTTAGTGATTATGGAATCCATCAATCCCATAATCAAATTTGAGAAGTCTTGATGGTGTCCGGATCAACCACGTTTAGTAAGATTGTGAACAAGTGGAACCTGCAATCATTGGTCTCATGAACTACCAAGAAGCTGTGATTCATACCAATGAGATGTTAGATTTATTGGTCAAGAGTGAAAACAAGATTCAAACTCGAGTCAAGATTGGATTGAATTCAAAGATGCTTCAAGATTTCCACCGGTTGTGTTCTATACACCTAAAGAATTAGGTAGACTAGGAATGTTATCAATGGGTCATATCTTGATTCCTGCATCTGACTTACGTTGGTCAAAACAAACCGATACTGGAATCACCCATTTTAGAAGTGGAATGAGTCCTGAAGAAGATCAGTTAATTCCCAGCTTGTATCGTTATATTCAACCTTGGTCATCTGAATTTGAAGATCCATCACGAGTGTGGAACAAATATGCTATGAAACGTACAGAAGCAAATTCACAAAATCAAAGATTGACTTTAGAAGATCTTGAAGATAGTTGGGATTGAGGGATTCCAAGGATCAATACACTCTTTCAAAAAGATCAACATCCATTGGCCTATCATAAAGGATGTGTCGAAATACAATCAAGACAAGGTAAAGGTGAATGCAGTTTTTATGAATGTAGTTGTGACAAGTGTTGTTTTGGATATGTTTCATTTTCACTTTTTCTCGTCTGTGATTGGATATTATGAGATCACCCCAACTCGACTAAGATGTACATCAATCCCAATGAATTTCTGTCTCATCGTTATTGATATATGTGCACTTATTTTTGTTTGCCCCCTTTCTTTTTTTCTCTCTTTCCCATCTTTCGGAAAGAGAGTGAGTTATTTCATACCTTTCACATTACGTAGAATTACTAACGTTATAATACCACTAGAATCCGCTTAGATCACTATTCGAGCACATTGCTCATTAAACCCTTTTCATTTCTCTCTTTAACAATTTCCTCCATTAACTAGGTACCTATCTCTTGAATCTTTTTCTTCACTTTTTCACTTATACCTAACTACAAACGTGTTATTCACTTTTCATTTCTTTTTCTTCTTATTTATCCTCCATTAACTAGGTTAGTACCAAGGTCTGCATACCTTTGGTTTGGAGAAGAGTGCTCACGTACGCACTGCTGTTATCAGGTCAACCGTCTTCTTAGACATTTACAGGATGGAGAGTTAGAACTTATTGGAAACAATATCAATTATTAAAACATAATCCATTGTGGTGGAATAATCAAAGACATGATGTCAAATTTTGGCGATTGAAGGCGATTGCAGCTTTAGGTGGTGTGGAAGGGATAAGTCTTTGATCAAGAATCAGAAGCCTTACAAGAGGAAACTATCCATCCTCGAAAGGGTTATAAGATGAATAGTTCTTGTGGGGATATTCTCCTCTTTAGTGCTTACAAGTGGAACATCACCAGAACTTCATTGTTGACGGACTATAGGGATATACTGGATGGAACTACGAGTCAAAAGTATTGGCTTGATGTACAATGTCACTGGGGTGATTTTGATTCTCATGATATTGAGAGATACACTTGATTGAAATTCTGTAAGTTTCATATTCTGAATTGGTCAAAAGAAGAGGATTCATCATATTAATGAGTTTGCTTCTGATGTGTTTATATAGTGGATTACTCTCAAGATAACACGTCAAAGGCTAACAAGCCCGTGCCGAAGGGACATGGGTCAAGTGTCTTTTCTTTAGTCGGAGCAGCAGGCTCATAATTTGTTGTTGATGCGATTTGTGTTGATGGATCTAGAGCTGTTGTCTCAGCCACTTTGTTTGAATCTACCAGCTCCGGCTCTTGAACAGATTTGTTAGGTGTTGCAGCTGCCTCGGCGTGTTGTTTAGTCAGAGATTGTAACAAATGATAATACTCCTGCCAAAAATGAACAATGTGGTACACCAATGGAGTGAGAAAGATTATCATCAAATTGATGTGATCGAAAAATGAAGCCAACCCATTCCTGTCTTTCAGTTATCCCGTCAACATAGCCACAAATCACACTTTTGGAATCTGCGACTTTCTCTGGTTCAAATTGTTGCATTTCTGATTTGATTAACTTGAACATCTTCAAACTGATTGCGTGCATCCTGCGCTTTCCGCTCAGCCTAAGAATGAGGAATTGTACATAAAAAATGGATAAGTGAAAGAGTTTATCTGGATATCCACTCATTCTAGAATTGAAAGTTTCATCAATGGCGCACCTCAACTTATTCTACCAATGAATGTTTGAGCCCAGTCGATTGTTTGTTGGCTGCATATTGCTTAGCTTTATCATGATTCATCTGTACTTTTTTCAGATTACTAAGACTAGCTTGCTACTTCTCCCAAATTTTGATCCGACTACTGAATATTGATCACACACTGTTCATCAATCGACTACAGGCCTCCACTGTTGCTTTGATACCTTCCAACTCTTGTTTACTTTGCTCTTTTGACCAAGCATAACATTGTTGATGTAAAGCTGCTAATCTATCCAACACATTCCGAATCGGCTAAGATAAATCACAAGTCAAATTCAACAATGCTTGTGATAATTCTGATAAAGCTTGAGCAGATGAACGCTGCGCCTTGGAGGCTGCCGAGAGAGAGCTGTGTAACGTTCTCTAATTGAGCTTCAATAGTATCAAGTGAAGCCATTCTATGATTAAAAAAATCATCGGTCTCACTGAATCGTGGACCTGAGGTATTGGATGATCAACCCGATTGGTTAGACGATTCCGCCTTGCGATGCTTGATCCGTAAAGAAATAATCACACAGTGATCAACGCAGTGAAAGTTGATTTGCTTAGCGAAGTTTACGGCTCACCTCTAAGCTAGAAGAATCACTCTCTAGAGATAGTTTTGAATCCGGATCGCTGATCAACGTCGGGTGATTGGCAGTCTTTTGTAAAAAAAATTAAATGTGACCCTTCAAGTAGCTAGCAATGCATCCTTCTTGAAAGCGACCTATTTTAACCCTTCACGAAACCATATGAGCACATCATTGATATATCTTTGAAATCATTCATGATCAAGGAATCAAGAACAAAATTGTACTCCTCAGGTTTTTATCCGGTATGAGAGGAACGATCACACCAGGATTGTTGCTTGTCAAGGCATCAAACAACCATAAAAAATATCAAAACCGCCTGAGGACTGTGCTTGAGTTTTTGAGGGACCAGGTGCACTAGAAGCAGTGGCCCGATGAATATTGACATCCGCAATCAGACCAGACGGGTTGCTTGCAATTTTATGGAAAAACATTAAAAATTACAGATCAATTGGATTGAGTAAATTGAAGGATTCACCATAGTTTTGACAGTGTAAACTCGTGGATCAAGTTAAACTTCAAAACAGTCCAAGCTTACGTCCAACCCAATACCAGAACTGCTCCGCAACATATAGCGGTATCGGAGCGGTATTGGAGCGGTTTTTACACCGCTATATTGACCACTATACGTAGCGGTGGCTCCGCTCCGCCATCCCAAGGCGAGAAAACCATTAGCGGTCTGACCGCTCCGATATGGGAAGGGTCTGAGGGCACTTCAATATGCCTTTTAGCCCTTATAGCAGCGATATATAGCGGTATCGGAGCGGTAAAATACCTTCCGCTCCGATACCTTGTGATATTTTTTTAAAAAAAAATATCGGTCAAGTATCGGTGATCTCATAGCGGTTACTCCGCTCCGATACCAAAATGGGTTGAAATCCATAGCGTATCGGAGCGGTTCTGGTGTTGTCCAACCCAACACCAACCTGAGATGATTTAAAGATTTGTATGAGTGGGATGAGTCAGCCTTCATGTCCAGCTTTTATCTTCTTGACACACTAACCAAAGGAGTATACAACTGCCTTCTAGGATTAATTGTGGCATGTCTAGACTTTGAAAATTATCATAAGATCTACGTCGTCGAGAGGACCCAGCTTGCCGCGACTAGACTGTTGCAAGAGGTCAAGAGAATTGATTGTCATAAAAGCATGTGTTGTATCAGCAGATTGATGAGTCGGAGGTCGCAAATGTTGAACCCGATTGGGCTGAGATGTTTTCAGGCGGTCCTGTCGGAGGTAATGACATGCTCATTAACTCAGATTTGGTGGACGGTGAAGGTTGCTGATGGGAGGATTCCAACGTAGACATGGATGAGGGCTTGCCAATCGTAGAGCCAGGCTAAACGTTTCGAGAGTTAGAATGGGGATGTGTATGCGTATTCGACATTTCCAAGTCCAAATTGTTTATCAGATGCGAAAGGATTTCATGGCCGGCACATTTTCGAGGCCAAGAGTGATCGTAACAAGACGAGCTGGCCTTCGCACACACAGTACGCTTCGCTAGCAATTTCACTTTGTCTCGGGGAGGTGGAGATTTCTTGGCTCTCTCAAAGAGTTCCTTGAAAACTTCCAGTGTAAACCGAGAACCGGCTGATTGCTTATCAACAGCAGCAGTAAGGTCGTCTAACAATGCATCCATAACCACGTTCGTGAGCGTCAAGGAGTACCTCATCATTTCAAATTGAGGTCCACAAACAACTTGCCAGATTTCGGTCGTGAAGATATGCTCGAAGAGAAGTGACAGGTGCTGTTGTGCATTGTCAGCTATGTCCGCTACGCGAGCTGCCTCGAATAAGCCCTTTGGAAGTGATGTGTAGACCTCTTCTCTTTCACCAAGACCATAACCCTGGGAAGGACAGGGGCAAATTCTTGTGTTCGTCAACATATTTGTGCATCGGAACTATCAGAATGATACCAGAATAGCTTACCATTGTGAAAAAAATAGGCGTGATGTTCTTCACAAACTCGAATGCATTGCCTCGGTAGTGAACATCATTACGCTTCATCAACTTTTCAGCCAAATCAATAATCGGGGCTAGAGAAAGACTTCGCTCTTGACAGTTTAACTTGATAGAAAACATTCTGGACCGTGTATCGGGTTGCATTTGATCTGAGTTGGGCTGTCCTTTGATTCCGGCGACCTAAGCTACGCATAGCTGTAGGGGCATGTTGTGAGTTATATGGGACAGGTTTAATAGTCTACATAATGTTGCCATCACTTCAAGCATAACTGGAGCAATCAGGGGGTTGAGGAAATCTTGTGTGAGGTTGTCCACGCAAAATTCGAGCGTACAAAGACCTTGAGCAATCAAATCCGGGACAGCTTGAAGCGCAATAACCAAGGTTCAAATAAGATGATCGAGGTGAGGTGAAAGTACACTCAACCTGACTGGTACCGTCAAGCAGAGTTCCGCAAAAAGATCTCGCTCTTTGGGATCACTCGTGGCATGAATAAGTTTCTTCAATTTTCCCAGGAGAACTCGCAATAGCAGTAAAACTTCCTTGTAGAGAATCTCAAATCGGCCGCCACGGATTGACCAGAACAGTGCTTGTAAGACTGAATAATACTGGCCTGGCTCATTGCATTGAGAGCCAATCTTAAGGACTCCATGATAAGCTCACTAAGGTGGGGTTGCAATATCAACTCTTTATCTTGAAACAATGTGACAGCCATAACGCACATCTTGGAACGTCGGACCATAACCCAAGATTGTCTGTCTCTCCCAAGCTCATCCAAGTGTTTCATAAGATACCTGAGAGTGATACCAATGAATGTTTTAGTCAATACTCGGTTGGCAAGTAGGTATCGAGGGAAGGCCATGAGATTGGCGTTGTTGCGGAGTTCATTGACAATAGCTTCGATGTTGGGTTTGACAATCTCGGTGAAAAGGATGAGATCGATTTGAGTAAAGATATGGATGTAGGTGTCAGCTATCTCTTTGACCTCCTTCAATTCACGTCGATAATCATATATAGTCAGGCATTGTAGGCCAGCTATCAAGAACCGGCCCAAGAGTGCAGCATCGGGTAGCCGGGCTTCCATCTTTTTCAAACTGTTGACAATAACACTGAAGCTGGTGATGCCAACCCGAATGATGGTACGTCAAAATTGCGAAATCTTTTAGCATATGCACAAGTCGTTTCGAATCCCCACCATTTGTGGAAGCAATTGGTCACACTTGTCCAGGTATATATTTATATAAGATGGAAAGAAAGAGATGGATACCTTTGGATTGTTCTGGCGACGGCTCGACAATAGACATAACACACCCCAGCATTTTGGCCCTTTTGATCATCAGGTCCATATCAGTTCGTTCCCTATCGTTCAGCGATGCCAATGCTCAATCATAATCCGCTATATCCGTCACATCTAGGTTGTCCTTCCGTCTTGTCTGCCGTCTTCAGGAGCGCGTCCTTGGATGTCAAGTTGACCAGTTGCTCCTGATGTCGTGAATTCAAGGTTTCCAACTGACCTTTACGGGTTTCGGCCATTGCCTCTAGTTCTCGGACAAAGCACTCACTTAACCATTTACATATTCAAATAGCTTCTTGTGGTTCGAATCTATGTGAGCCGACATATCAACTAGGTTGAGATCACTTTGCTGGCCATCGCTTGTGTGGTACTCGTAGTAGTAGGATCGTGGAAAACGTTTATGAACTGGATCGCTGCACTGAATTGAATCGAACTGGCTTGAGGTCAGCTTTGGTGTGCTGAACACATTTCGGCGATGGTACTGTATACTAGGTGTGGTAGGCTCTTGAAAGAGGTAACACTAGTTCCTATGAAGATGTGATGATCCAATAAGTGGTTAAGGTACGGTAGAAAGTAAGACCGGTAATCCGTCCCGAGAATATGTCGGGCTGCGATGATAAGTTCGCGACGAAAAGGTGAAGATTCTGGGGGGATGTCCTTCAGCATCCGATTCCTAATTACAATCAGCGGGATATCAGGCGTAAACAGTTGGACGTCTGATGTTTGTGCCCTCAAAACATATGCTATGAATGTCATGATCTAATAAACTAGTTAGTATTGAACAGAATGATGGACCATGAGATTCCGCACCTTGACCTGTGCGACGACCAGATCATTTCAAGGAGTACGTGTCCCGGCTTGAATAATTGCCGGAGCAATACCAACAAACGGACCCTGCGCACGTTTGGCAATGATTTCAAACCATTGTACTTGTAGGCAGTGACAGTAGTCGAAGTATCATCGATTTCAGTCTTGAAGGTAGATACGAATGTGAATGTAGCATCCTGTTCAGTCCCTGCGATGACGTGATTTGAAGTTGATTGAGGGGCAAGTTGCTGTTCTCGAGTTTTTCGAATTTGTACAACCTATCAACAAATCGGGTGCGGTGAAGATGGGAGAAGAAGCTAATCGATCTGGAGCTGCACTGATGAGTAGAGTTAAGAATTGATTGTAATAATTTATCAAATGATGAAGTCGGGATTGGTCAACAGCGAGTGAATGATCGACGAGTTTATTACTGATTCGATTGTCTGTGTTTGAAGTTTGCCGATGTTGACATCTTTTTAGGTCTAGACCTCGGAGAAAGCTGGTGATACAAATTGTCCAGACCTCGATGTGATCCTGCTTTGAATCTTTCTTTCTTGTTGATATTTCTGAGTCAATCAAACTCATCTTGAGTGAAATAATTATGGATAAAAGCTTTCATTAGTTGTCTTGATGATGATGGTGATCTTGAACTGATGACCATTGGATGAGAAATCGTGAGCATCATCTTTTGGAAATCGAGTGAAACATAAAATTGTAGAGGGAACTCGTCTAGCACGGTGAAGATGTTCTTCGTACCCATATCATACCCCCTGAGTGGTTGGACCAAAAAGGGTTTCGAGTTAGTGAACACACCCCAGAAAAGTTAGTTGGGAGGGGCTTACCATTAATTGAATGGTACTCTCAGTAACATTTGAGGGAACCTCCGAGAGATAAAGTCAATGGGTGATTATTGATATACCGAGTAATGAAAGGGGAGGCATTGAGACCATCGACACCCACGTCCCTCAAAAAGTATTGCAACTAGTTTGCTTTGGCTTGCAACTTAACTTGTCTGAAAGGACAGCATCAGTACTAGTAGCATGGTGAAGACGTGGATAATCAATAACAATCGCATGGGCATTTGAGCTGATTTGAGAGCTCACTGCTAGGGACTTAGTGCGGTGAATTGTCTCTACCAAAAACAGAAAAAATACCAGAACTTTCCCTACCTTCACGCCAAGGATTCATCTCGCTGATTGATTATCAAATCCAAATTGTTATAAAAAGTATTCTGAGTCGACAACGAGTCCTCTTTCTAGAATGTTTTGAAGAAACGTTTGAAAATTTGTGGGCTAGGTGATGTTTAAAGCCTGGAATGCGAGTCAGTCAAGGTAAGGTGGCTCAAAATTATCACGCTCAATAAATAGATAATGGTTAAGAGCGTGAAGAGTGAGAGAATGACAGATTAATTTATTTGAAAACGGTCTTTGTTGAGATAATTAAAATGAGGCAGGTTTCTGAATTTTGATAAAATTTCTGCTGATGAATATTTAAGAAAGGGGCTTCCATTGGATAATTGAAATAAGGTAAATTTTCCAACAATGATTATGAATTTTCAGGTGAGAAATAGATTGGTGAGGATTCCGCTGAGCTGGCAAGCAAGTTCCAAGATGACTAGACATCTAAAAATACAAATGGTAATTCATCAATCTTGCTATCTTCTTTCTGATCATTTTCACAGTTTCAATCTCAGTGGTGAAATACACGGCACAGTGGATAATGAGAAAATGATAAACTCACACTTTACTAAAATCACCCAGTCGTTGTCAAATTGAGTCAGCTGTGACCAAAGAGTCTCCCTTATAGAACGGGCTGACAAACCAAGGTTGATGTCACGTAATGCAGAGGACGAGTAACGTAAAAATCCAAATTTCCGTGTGCATAGGTTTGAGCCTTTGGTCAAGAAGTCGAGATATCGTGTCTTGAGCAACACCAAGACGTGCAAATCTGGTTGGGCTCGTAGTGTGAAACCTTTTTCTTCTCGGATGAAGATTCTAATGAGATTGTGCGCGCTCTCAATACATTTAAGCACAGTTTTTGACTGCGTCACTTACCCATCCTTCCAGTATGAATTGACTTGAGGTGAAGGAAATTGTACAATAGGGGCAAGAGGCGAGATCTGTAGTTCGGCTGTCGATCAAAGCAGTCGGTCCATGTAAGTCTTTTGTCATCATCCTCATCATCAGAATGATGAAGGTCTTGAGTTTGTAATTGAACAGAACTGGATCCACACCAGCAAAAGCTTCACTAAACGTTTTGAATTGGAGCAGGATCAAGGAGTCCATGAGGTAAGAGAGTTTCGATTTGGAGGCCGACGGTGACTGCGAAAGGGAAAGCAACAGGGATTATAAAGTTTACAACCGATGCTTCAAGAGCGGCAAGGTTTTGAGTCGTGTAGAGCTGCCGTGCAACGGTAAGGCGGGTAAATTGAAGTCTTACAAGTGCAAAACTCTTTATAAGCTTCATAAGTTCCAAGAGTGATCTGGAAACAATCAGAGACAAAAGTGGATACGTGTTCTTCAGTTGTATGTGGACAAGGAATGTGATACGTATAGAGCATTGACATAATTTAGAGGTTTCCGAAGGTATCAGTAGATGGCATGAGAATGGATGTGGGGAATTGGAAGCATTCAAGCCTTTGGTCACGGGAAAATTGACCTCCTGCCCATCAGTAAATGCAGAATTGAGTTCGCCGTGTCGCCAACAACACTTTTCCTTGGTTCTTGTTTGACTAGAACAATATCTACATCGTGTTGGGAAGTTGAATCCGATCCTCTGGTGGTATGGTGACGCCGATGTTGGAGCTTTGAAACGTCCCGAATGGAAGGTTTCGAGTCAAGGTGTTTTTCTGTGCAATTTATCGACTCATTCAGGTTCAAGATTATGATCAGATAGTTCGGATCCACCTTCATGAGTATGTTCAATAATCAACTTGGGTTCTATGAGGATATTTCTTTGTAGAAGTTGATTCTTTTCTATCTATTAAAGCTGAAAAAGAACTTGAAGCAGGTGAGCTTTTACGTTCAGAATGTGCATTTGTAATGCGTTTGATGGATTGATTTTGATTATTAGATAGATCAAGAGAAAGGAGAAGGAATCGATTCAGGTGTCAATATGGATTACTTTGATGATTTGGGACTGAATTTTATTTGTGATGAAGAAGGTGAGAAAGTCAAAGTGAGATTTGAAGTAGTATTAGGAACAGGGGAACAGGGATTCTGGTCATATCAATCATATGTTCAGTCATCTCAATATGTACCTTGCAAAGGTAAATCGAATTCTATTAAATGCCCGTTTGTAATCTTACCCTAAGATTACATAGGTGTCATCATCTGTAATGGAGCCAGCAAACATGTGTACTTCCAGATGGTAATTATTTTCCTTGTTCTGGACTAGAATGGTTTGTCTTGGTGGAGCAGTTCAGAACTCGACTGTTCCTTATTTGCTCAGAAACACAACTCCTTTGGTCTGAAGCTGGGTGTTGTTCAGCGTTATCCATTGAAGGTGATGAGGATTTGCGAACGAGCTTTGATGAGGCAAGCTATCTTTGCTGAATTCGATGGCTGGCTCAAGTGTATCAACTCATCTCATGACTTTTAGCGGATGAGTTCCTGTCAACTAAAATTTTGGATATGAACCACCCAATTTGGATGAAATTTGCAATCATAGTTTATTTTTAGTGACATTCGGTCCAGTCAAGATTGCAACTGACATGGCAATCGACCCCGCATCCTTCTGATCTCGATAATAACTCAGATCATCTTGAATGTTTCTCCGGAATATCACTTGTTTGTAACTGATCCTAATGTCTTTTTTTCAAAAATCACTTTACTAACAGTCAGATTCATACCTCTAGCAAAAATTGAATTTTTATATTTTGGGACAAGGCAGTTTTGGATACAGACAGGAAAACTTGCGTTAAACGCGATGAAGTCAAAGCAGCTATCATGCTTGTCAAGAAACAGTAAAGTTGAACATCAAGTTACATATTGTTTAATGGGGCTTACAGATTTATTTGAATTATTAATAAACTTGAAAGTGAACAAAGTTATCACAAGGTTTGAATCATCTTGACATAGGTGAACACGGCTGGAAATTTTGTAACAGATCTGATCCTGAAAGTACTCCTATTTTGACGTTTAATCATTTGATTGGTGTAAATCTTGTGCAAGCTTCCTGTATCCGAGATGATTGATCATATAATCCATGTAGCTCTTTGTTATTTTGTTTTGAAGCTGGTGTTTGTAACAATATACATATCCACTTGGATTTATGATGAAGGAAATGTTGTACATGGAAAGATGCAAGTGAGGTATGTATCATCTTGAAGATTGTGCAAACTTAACCCGTCCCTCTCTGTGGTGCGCTCTGGGGGAAGCATCTCGCACAACAGAGAGGGACAGGTTAAGTTTGAAGATTGTGCTACATTTAAACAACAGAAAATCAAATCTTAAACCTGAATATTTATTGTTCCAAACTAGGCGCAAGGGTGATACTTTGGTGATTGCTAATGTGAAATTGTTCATGGATTGAAATCTGATATAGAATCTTCGACTGCTATGTGTGGTTTTCTGCTGGTTTGCTCATCTATCCAAGGCTTTTCATAATTCAAAAGCTTCTCTTTTCTATCTTCTGCTTTTGGTGTGTAAAAATCTTCAATCCAATTGATTATCTTAAACCAGTTGACCTATGGAGTGTGAATGTCAGTACATGTATATCTATTTGGTTACACACCTTTCAAATTAGAAAATTGAGCTGAGCTTACCAAAGCATATCATCCCATTGCCGCTCATCTTGTTGATGACCTCAATCTGGAATTTTTATTGATAACTTTACAATCCAAAACCTCATAGGGAAAACTACATAAAAGAAAATGATTTCATCATTGATAGAGTTCATAATGATTTTGAGCAAGCCTAGTTTACTTCAAACAACATCAACATCACTTCATTGCTTTTGCTTTTGAGTGATTTGTGGATCACTGTCCATCTTGAGAGGATCAAAAGAAGATCAGTAACATTTTCTAGTCAGTGTATAGAATTGAACATCCAACAGTATTGTCTCAATTTTGGTGTTCCCACCGAGCTCAAAGAGTGGCAAGTTGAAGGATTGCTCAACATCTTTGGCAACTTACATGCTAACTATTGGACTCTTGTTCTTGTCTTGAAAGGAGTGAGAAGAGATTGAAGGTTTTACTAGCTGAATTAAACTGAAAGATCAGGTTTGAAGTTGATCAATTCGAGTGCTTCATCACATGCACATTCATCTATGAGTCGGCCAAAATCAATTGGATCTTGTGATGTTGGTCTTGAAGTTCCAGTCAATTCAGCTAGACACCTGCTACTACCTTGTTCAATGTGAGGCGTTCACTTGGACCAGGGTGGATATTATTGACATTGTGATCTTTTGGTACCTGATTGGCGGTTGGTGGGGGCAAAGTTTTACCTGAACTATGAACTTTCAAAACAAGCAAGGATTCAAAACCAGTTAAGTCATTTCTCTTGTTTCTGGTTATCATACCTATTTTGTCATTGTACACAATTGTTGCATAAATGCAACACTACTTGTTTGATTTCAAAATGAAGCCAGGTTGTCATTATTGATTTTCCAAATTTCATGCTTGTTGTTGTTGACTTTGAAGGGTTTATCATCAATAGTCTAAAATAGGTATCCTACCAGCCTTTCAATCAGAGTTTCCAAAGTTTCACTTTTCAATTGGTGGCATTGATCTTCAAGTTTGGGTCTTTGTATTTATAGCAATCAAAGATTTGTGGTGGGTTGAGTTGGGAGGTGTTGTGTGTTGCTGATAGAATGAGGTGAAGGAGAGTTATTGAGACCATTAGTGATCCTGAGGGGTGATGAGGATGTCAGCTGGCTCTGTGAGGCTCTGTGGTCCCGTGCTGAAACTGTTGCTGAAGGTTTTGCTGTTGATTGATCTGCATTTGCATCTCACCATTTTGCTTGAAGATCACTGAGGAGCTAGAAAGTCAGATTTGTGAGAAAAAAATCACATTCTTTAGTCTCTAACCTCTATGAACAAAGAGGCGCCATGAGAATAGCTTACACACTCACGTAATCTGATATTGGCTTGATGTTGATCACCTTAGGTAGTGACTCGGCAATAACAGTCACAGTCTAGACTTTGTATCAACAACGCAAGCCAATTAACTTCGTCCACTTTTGATGTGGATAAGACTTAGAAAGGTTATCAAATAGAGATCGATTACTTTGTGAGCTCTTTGTGAATGACATGTTTGGGTTATATGTACTCCATGGGATCAAGTTTGTTTACCGTAATAAAATTGATTTGAGATGAGAGTTAAGACATAACAAAGTATTGGGACCCATAATATGTTGCAAAGTAGGAAGAAAGTGAACTAAGGTAAGAAGCAGCTGTCATTCTACTATCCTCTTGAGGCTAAGTAAGCTACCTTGTTTAGATCACAACTCAAGTATTGACAACACTTCAAGCGAGAAGATAGAATTTTCTTGGATACATCCTGCACGTTAGACATCTTTCAAAGTTCTTGGGACGGTTTTGTATGTTTCCTTTGCGATAAGTGATTTTCCATAATAAGACAGTATTTGAATTGTTAATTAGTAATCTTCTGTCGTAATATTTGTTTTACTTCTAAAGTGATACTAGACTATCAAAATGTAAATCTTCCTCAGAAATGACAATATCAGGCTCAGATAATAAATAGTAGCATGTATTCTTGAGCAAGATGCTCTTGGTGAATAGGATTTCTAAGGACATTTCTGAAATGGTGACGGTTTATGAATGAATGAGAAGAACAATCACGATGAAGATGAGCTTGGGTTGGGAAATGGATTCAAAGCTTTACAACTGACTTTTCAAGAGAGTTTTCTTGTGTCTAATCTTCCTACAAGGGTCGGAAAAGATATCAACCATACTTGGTGTTTGACTGAAGAGGTGTGAATATCTTCTTTCCAAGATGGCAGAGGTTGAGGCCAGACGCTTATCAACTCCATGGGCTATCATCTTCTCTTTGGAATTCCAAATTGATCTCAATTCATGCTAGCTTTTTGTTTTGTTACATGAGTGACTTGCCAGTCGAGACCAATGAACAAAGATTATGACGATCAGATACATATTTCACCTTTGACCAAAACGGGACGAGACCCGGAGAGAAAAGCAAACTGACCCCGTGACCAGGTGGTAGATTTCATGCTAAGCACTAGGAATTGGTTCACAGACTGCATAAACGTCTCTACCTGCTTGTGTAAGTGTTCATCAATTGGATGCGATGCGGAGAGATTATAATTGTCCATGGAAGAAAGCAAGTGACACTTTGTGGTTCTGACTGCTAGGCGAATTTCCAAGTGAGCTATCCAGCCCATCCATCATCTCATTGATGACCACCGTGCTATAAGCATACAAGGATAAGATTGATTGATTGAGTCAATTACATTTCTCAGCGTAATCAAGGATCTCAAATACTCACAGAACTGGATTGATCTTGGGTGATCATGACCCTGTACAAATGCGCAATTGTGACCAGCCATTTCGATTGAGACAAGTCATGTGATGAATGTATGAAATCAAAGTAGTATATATCATTGTCATTACATTGGTTATCATCTTGTTGTGATGCGACAAAAACATTTTTAAGGATTTCAACAATACAGGAATGAATTGGACTTCACAGTTAATTGGACGGACGCGAAAAAAAACCTTGAAAGACTTGAGAAGAGATTAATCTTACCACTCTGCAGACTTTCTAATTTTGTTAACAGGGAGGCAAAGTGTTCTAGTGCCCAGATCTGAGCAACAATCACAGTACTTGGATTGAGAGACATCAAGGCCGTAATTTGATTCAAGACTGAGGCAATTTCATGCTTGAATTTTGTCTTGATCACATCTGAAGTCATTCCTCCAAAGGTGAGAACTTTGGCTGGGTGGAGTTCTCGGGACCTGACGATAAACCTCAGAAGATAGCCCCAGACCTTGATGCTTGACCGAAGTGGCTGCGTGTTCTATGGAGAGATTGAAGAGATCAAATGAGATGAGTCGAGGCGGTCGTACGTGCAGTATTGATCGATGTAAAGATCAACGACTGGCTTGAACTTTGTGGATTGTCAATCAGAGGCAATTTCTAGGCGAGTCACCCATGCGTTGAATACAAGATCGTCGTATTCTTTGGTTTTGACATTGACGTTTGAAATTCGGCTTCAGAAGCGGCTTAAGTTTGGTGGATGTCTCCTGCAATGATCACGGCTGATCAAGAAGGCGCTCCCACTTGATAAGCTTGGTAAGGACTTCGTTGTGAGTATGCTGGAACGAGCAACGAAATGATCAAACGACAAAAGCATCCCTGAATGGGATCATAAGCTTTCTCAGAGCCGATGTAATGTCTTGAGCAGTTTGTCCCGCCTTGAACGAAGAGTGGACACGGAAATACACTTTGGGTATGGCGCTCTTTTGCTCATACTTGAATAACGCTAGAATGTTCACCTTCGGGGATGAAAGTGTGATTCGTGGAAAAAGAGGCAAGAAAGCGGATGCAGATGGGTTGTCAATGGTGCTTGTCGTGTGATTTCCATGGTTTTTGTCTTGTCTATTTTGGAATGTGAAGAGATGACAGTCCTATGTCGTCGGAAGAAATGTTCAATTTCATCAATTCGCTTCGCGCTGATGAGGAAATGGCAACTTGAGCATCTTTTTTTCGATCATGAAGCTCATATCATGAGATCATGGGCTTACCTGGGTTATAGTTGTTTTTATGAACCATGTGATTGTGCCTCGTAAATTTTGGCTCGTCCGATCCTCGGGAAATCACTCGCTCCAATACAAGTCCGGTCTTTGTCCTCAAGTCAGTCGCGACTTCGATATTTTTGCCAAATGCGCTGGTTCGATGATCCGAGATGAAAATAAGAGGATCGCCCAACCAAAGTTCAAGGTAGATTTCGTTTTTGGCTGCGCCATGCGTAAAAAATAAACAAGTTTGGAAGAGAATGAATTTCACCAGTTAAATGTCTTGTGAGTAATGGATACAAGGTCAAGTCCAAAGAACTCACTGTCATAGGGAAAACCCACATCAGGAGAACCCGATCTTGGAGTCAGTGGGATGTCAATCAACCGTGCAACATTTTCCTTGTGGTTGAAGGTGTGTCAGTGTAAAACGTGCGTAGTTCGATTAAGATGGGCTGATTCTTGGAACCACTCGAGTGTGGACGTTGAGTTTTGCGACTGGTTCCGTGCTAGGTGTTGGCCAGTACCGAGAGACTCTTTGACACAAGAAGCAATGATATCCTTGTGGAAAGTAGGAAAGCGGGCTTCGTTGACAGGCGAAAAGATGCTCATGTGATGATAGGAGACCGGACTTTCCATGATGCCAGAGCCCAAAGTTCCGCCGGATGTGATTGTTGCAAGAGATAGGCCAGATGAGCCTGAGGCCTGTTTCGAGTGAGATCTGAAAACGACAGCACGAACAAAAGGTCTTCTGATAGATGAGGTGCCTGTTCAAAGTTGATAAGACATCATCCCGCTACATTCACCATTTGAGTCCGGTAATGGGTGAGAGAGAGCGTTCATAGGTGGGTGACATAGCTTCTTTGAAATACGCTGTTTCTGACGCCGAGCCAACTTTGTAGAGACCCGGTGCATCTTACAGTTCTATCGGTTTTTCAACCGCGCAAGGGTCGACTGGAACGTATTTGACATGGATCATGACGTGATAAAACGTGGGTCGAGTGCCTGAGCAGGGTTTGAGAGAGTAAGACGTCCGCCAGGGTTTGGAGAGACAAATTCGGTTTGGTTTGAGCTGATTGATTGAGTAGAGCGAGTGCTGGAAGATGAGCTGTTGTGCAAGTCTATTCGGAAAAGATACAACACATTAGTTGGGGCCGGCGGAGTAATTGTGTCGTATCTTTTCCAAATAGACTTGTACTTGATTTGGTTCACTGAGTTTGGATTGATCGTTCGACAAGAAAATTGCATTGTTGGCAGGCAAATCTGGGAGATGAGAGGCCCATGGACAAAACCACGGTCGAGTGAAAGAGTTTGACCTATTCGACTCAGATATACCTGCTTGACTTGCCAAACATAAATTGAATTGCTGACATCCAAGACCTGGAATCGACTGGTTCGAAATCAATTTCAGTAATTGACAATTTGACGGAGGCTCCATAGTCAGGATTTTATTAAGAAAGATGCAGTTGAGAAGGCCTGGAGATTTGCAAAAACGTATTGTGTGTACCTGGGCGTTCTGAGAGCTTTTGACCTAGTTTGACTCATGAATACACCAGAGACGTGGACAGGCACGTCAACATTTGTCTAGCGTACTACGAACAAGGCGCTTGAGCCTTATTTTGCCGTTTGCACATAGGCATGCACTAGATTCTAGCATGCACTTTCAAAATTCCGTCCTAATTCCGTGACAGAATTTTGATTTTTTTTTGGAGCGTCAAAATTCCGTCCCAATTCCGTCACGGGATTTTGATTTTTTGGGTAATCAAAATTCTGCACACAAAAAATCAAAATTCCTTACGGAATTGCACCATTTGTTTGTAGTGTCTGCGCTCGGCCTGAGTCCTTGCTCGGCGGCGTGCGTTTTGCAGGCTGTCAAGTCGTTTCCTGCGATTTTAAGGGATGTGTAAGTATGAAAGGTAAGTACCTTGTAAACTAACTAGGCATCCACTTACAGAGAAACATGGAGTCCTTCCTCCAACTCCAGTAATAAACTTATCTTATCCCTTTTCTCACTCTTCGATTCCTCGATGATATCCAGGTGACGTGCTCTTTGGGCCATCCACTGGCCCTCAAGATATGCAGCGTCTCGGCCAGGGCACCCATCACCCGGTGATATCAGCGTCTTGAGTGTAACTTCAGCCTCTTCAAGACGCTGCCTGGCCTCTGTCTTCTTCCGCCGAAGATGTTTGACTGTCACGAGTTGTGCACTGTCAGCACACTTTGTTTCGATGAGAAGTAGATAATAAGAACAAATGAAATTACATACCGGATTCATGCCGAAGCTGTGCATTAGCATGTGACGACCGCAAATCAATTGCGTTGACCCGGTGTTGTGGGGTGGCATATCTTAGAGGTGCGACAAGAGGATTGAGGCCTGACCACACCCTCTCGGACCCTTCGCCATCAGACAGGCCCCAGCCTGGATTGAGCCGAGGATTCCACAGCAACTGGCATCCCCACCTATGCACATATGCGTGGAACACACTGGTCCCAAATCGGATTCGACCATTTAACTGATCCTGTTGAAATGTTCCACGCTTCAAAAGGGTTTATGAGAATGATTAACAAAAATATGAGTCACCAATCAAGCATATTCGCTCACCTTTTCAATCCCAACTTGCATTGTACACCCAATGTCATACAAGAAACCTACACGTCGAGGAGTAGCACCGTGGTTGCGAGTCAAGTCGAGCATCCACTTGATTAATGAATAGCTGTAGTGCAGCCTTAAATACATTTGTTTTAATTTACATCTTGATATATATTTAAAACATATAATGATCCACTCACTTTTCACCGCTTTGCACAATATTAGCAAACCTAAGGGAATGATCATGTCGGCATACCATGGGACGGTCTACCGTC
>NW_006768766.1:423624-424970 GCF_000204055.1 Melampsora larici-populina 98AG31 | reverse complement strand
AGATGCCATAACTGTCTGATTGGTCACGTAAGGAGCTAAGAAAGAGCGCGCCAAGTGATCATGGTGGAATCGTTTTGAAGGATTAAGCCTGGGAAAAGAAATTGGGAAAGTGTTGAAGTTGAAGTTGAAGGAGTAAGTGGAATCGAATCATCATGTTCTTCTTGTTGATATTGTGGAGGTCCGGTCGGCATGTGAAAGCGATATTTGGCCATATGAGTCTGATCTGACTGTGACTCGTGGATATAGTAAGTATAACTTTAACTTATAAGGTGGGAATTGAATTGCTGAGAATTGATGTCGGTCAGCCTTTGTATCAATCGATACTGTCAAAATACTGACAGTTACTCAATACTGCTGGGCGGAGATATCAGTAAAGTATTGGGTCTTCCGGTACTTTACTCGATACCGTATCGAAAACCACGATACTACTTCCCAGGGTTGAGAGTACTGTATTGCCCGGCCCAATACTAGTACCGCAGTTACTATACTGTAAAAAAAGTTACTATACTGTTACTATACTAGAAAAATTATAGTAACTGTGGCTGTGTTGCAACCAGGGTTAACTCTACTTTCTTTTGTTTCAGCGGATAAAACAGCAGCAAGTTTGAATTCAGCTGACCTTCAGTTGCTTGTAAATTTCAAAAAACGTGAAGGCACGACTCAGCTTGACAAAATACCCAATACCCACAAGAAGTGGTCACTCAATATTACTACAATGATCCTGAATGGATCTCAGACACCAGTATCTACTAAACGATACTCTGCAGCATCAAATGCCATTGTTTGGATTGATTTGATTCTTTGGACCTCAGGGTTTAAAACAAGGTCCAAGCAATAGTGATTGGATGAAATCTTCTATAAACAATGGAGGCATCTTCCTTGTCCCAATGGATGAAGGCTGCAAAGTGACCTCACATCCTGATCATGATTAATCCAAATGCGCAATTGGCTTTCTGAAAAATCTCACCACTGCCCTCTAACTTAAGTGGCTCGCAGCAAGATAGACCGGGGCATTTGACCCGGTACTTCGCATTGCTTCCTGTAACCTGGGCCAATGGATGTTGCTTGTTGGGCTACTTTGAGGTAGAGGTAGTGGAAGCCAAAAATGTGACTTGCAAGCCTGACCACTCATGAGCAATAGCATTCCTATTTATTCACTCTATAGTTGTATCAAGGTCAATGCATAAATTTTCACATGCTGCTACAAAGGAAGTGCATTACACAGCAGAAAATAACCCCAAAGCAGAAAATTGTGCACGCAAAGATGCAAAAATGCAAAAAAAATGGGAAAAAGCTGCAACTGGGCACCACCGTGGATTCACCTTCTGCTGATCTCAAGCAAGAGT
>NW_006768766.1:234349-419827 GCF_000204055.1 Melampsora larici-populina 98AG31 | reverse complement strand
CTTCTACGTGGTGAGATGATGGCTCACCAAACGCCAACAAGCCAAGCGTGCAAAGGTTCTTGATGCCAAAGACGACTTGGAGTACGATGCTGTGGTAGATTACTTTGGAGAACCATGTCAGCTCCGAGCTCTGACAAAGTCAAAACCAAAAGAGCTTCAATAAGAATACAGAGTATTCTAAGAAAATAATAAAAACAAAAATAAACCAAAAAGAATAATAACACCTTAGCGTCTAGTTTCAAAGACCACAAAAAAACGAGTCTACATTCATAGAACGATAAACACATTTCCAAATGGACCTAGTTCCTTGGAAACAATGTTTTTTTTGTTTCCACATCTTTCAACAAAAAATACCTAGTGAAGGCAGAGAAGGACTCTTGTATCTCTCTTCCTAATTATACATATATATCACGAGATTAGTAAATCAATATATATATAATATACACATTACAAAACCTTCCGGTTAGAAACACTGACCCAAAAGGGACAGAATCCAAACAAAACGTATACTTAGACAACGACCAACAATAAAAAACCCCCACGTGAATTACAACCAAATGCGATACAACAACCAAGCTAGAAGGAAAAAGTAATACAAGCTTAAACCCAGCAAAGTTGCAAGACAGCAACCACGAGCTGGCCGACTAAGCGAGAAAGGTATAAAAGGAACCAAGGATTGCCTCCAGAGAAAGGAAGGCACCTGTTTTTACCCGCTCAAGAATCAATATAGCTTACTAGAAATATTAGTACCTTTCAAGAATCAGCTTATTAATTAGCGCTCTAGAAAACGCGTCAAGTAGAACTCTTACCATATTGTAAGTAGTTTATCTCGGTTTTATTACCTTCCCCATTTTTTACTGTCCCTGTTTCGAGTCAGTAAAACTCTATCTTGGTCACGTACCATTGTTCTTGCAACGTAAAGTTGACAAGATCCCTGAGGTTTTACCCAGGCTACTCTTAGATTTACTATCTTCGAGAACTTCCCCGGCCTAGGACCTGACCAGTTCCATCTGCTATCCTGCAGTAGGCTGTGGACGTACCCAGACTTGGCATATCTACATATCCACGATCTAGGAGTATAATCAAAACTCATTAATAATATCTTTGGTGTTTTATTTTCACTATAGATATAATCAATCCTACGTATCCAATAGGATTGTTGTCAGGATTACTAGTTAAAAGCCCTTGGTTTAACTGTTAAAGTAAGTGCCACCCTGACAAACCAGAATATAGAAAAAACAATGTGAGTATTTCTTAATATACATAACTCACATTCCAATCATCACAATCACTTATATGATTTTATTACTTACTTGTTCGACTGGGTGGTCAGAACAAAGGCCATAGGCCTTGTTCATATCCTTGCCTTTGGTGCGGTCAGACCTGCCGAGTGTCTTTGGACTCAAACAGCAACCTGAAGGCGCATCGGGACGGCTACATTACCGCCACTCGCCGTAGACCAGTGTGTACAGCACACCAGCATGCTATTGAAGCTGGCGCCAACCTTCCACCTTCAGCTTACAACAAAGAACGAAAGCAGAAAGCGGAAAGCCAACGCCAAATGTTAGAGTTTTTTGATCTGAAAGATTCAAAGGTTAAATTCAAAAACAAAACCTTAAATCAGATACTTGCGGTCTGGATTCTTGCTGGGGCCTTGCCTTGGAGCCGGATTGAGGATTACCACTTACGCCTGGCCTTCTGGTATATCCGAAGCGACATCAAGATTTTCGGACAAACCTGGGTGGCGAGAGAGGCAGCCGGTATGTATACGTCTTTGCAAGACACTGTTTTGAAGGAGATCTTGGTAAGTCTCTTGTATACTATATAGATCTTTTCATTATATTGTTCATTCAATAACTACGTTGCTGACTTAGATGCTTACTTTGTAATGTGGCAGGGCAACAAGGGCAGGTTTACCCTGATTCACGATGGTTGGACATCAGCCAACAACATCCATGCCTTCCTAGGCGCTTCGGTGGCTTTCATTGACGACAACTGGCAATTTCAAGTTCAACATCTGACGCTCAAGCTGATTGCTTGGCATCACAACGGAAAGTGGCTAGCACATCCATTTCATGAAGAAGCATAAGCTTCATTATAAGATAAGTTTAATTTTCATATTTTAATTTTTATATATTATTTGAACAAAACACTGATTCAGAACAGTTTGTAACCTTTGATGCCTCCACATGCTCAGCCACGTCACCAATTCAGGATCAAACAACATCACTATGGCCGAAGAGATGGACACTCAATTTTGAATAGCTGAAGACGAGCTTACTGACTTATCTCAATCTGACACCAATTTGGCTGCTACAAAGGGTTCTTACACATGGAGCCCTAAAACCGACTATGCTTGGTGTTTCCTCCACAAGATATCATGCACAGTCAAAGGTGGTCTTGCTGAACTTGGTCAATCATCCCCTTCGCGATTCCAGATGTGTGAGTCAACCCTTGGTGTATTTCCAATCACTGGAAAGTTGCCAGTCATTGCCGAAGAAGAAGAAGATTACCAGCAGCATTGGGCCCAAGTCATCAACATTGATATTGAAGAACATGATCTTGAAGTTACACCGGAAGAAGAAGATGAGTACGAGACTGACCATGACTCACAACATGAGGTCAAAACCCCTGCTCCAGACTATGATGAGGATCATGAGGATAAAAAGGATGCTGAGGATCCTTTCAATACTTCATATCGCGCCGAGTCGCTCAATCAGCCGCTTGGAGGCGACATTTCTCAAGGAAGGCAAAGGCTCTCAACTTGAAACTTCTCCCTTTGATTCCTGGCTACAATGCCACACGATGGAACACCAAGTTTGACTCCCTAAATAGGTTGGTACAAGCACGAAAGGTGAGTGTGAATGTCAACGGTAAGAGGTTCTGCGGAGCAGAACCTCTAGCTTGTTAACAAGAATATATATTGGGTTGAACCCTTAGAATAAAATACATACAACGCATATCACTCAGTATCAAGAGTGTACAAATATATATATATATATAAACATATATTACAAGTCATTTAGAATAAAAAGAGATCATGATTATAAATGACAGCATAACATAATTATGACTAGCACAAACTAAAAATGGGGTTTAGACCAAACCTAGTCAAGATTACAAACCCTGACTAAGCTGAATTAAAAGAGGCGGTAACCACCATTACTTAATGAAACAATGCAATGGCGAGAAACTAGGCAAACTCAAAATTCAAACCCTGGACAAAGAATTATAACAATATATATTTTTGAAGGTATAAAATATAGGCTATTCTCGAAGTATGAAAGGATCTTGAGAAAAAAGAAAGACACACCAAACTTATTGTAACAAACTTTATAAACTAAAGCTAGATACAAATACCTTTTTTACTTACAACTTGATTGAATCCTAGACCGTTATACAATTAGAATCTTAGATACTACTTTTCTTTTTATAACTCTCTCATACTTTTGAACAAGTTTCTTTTCCTCCATTTTCATATTTCTCTAAAGGAGTTTTTGCTGTAGATCAACTTGGTAGTTCTCGTTGAGCAGTAATTCTCTAATCCTTTTCTCTTTTTCCGATAAACTGTTATCGGACCACTGCTGAAGCAAGCCTTAAATATAACCGCTGTTCTTAGTGGTCAATTTGAGAAGATTTGTTTGTGAGTGCATTGAACATCTAACTGGCAGCAGTAGCCATCCTGCACCTGAGACAGTACAACTAACAATTGTTTCTTACTTTTACAGATTGCTTGCCAAGAATATAAAGCTACTTCTTGAATTTATAGATAAGTCTATCTAGATTTCAAAGATATAACTTTTGTGAGTAACAAAATTCACCCTCCTCTTTCAAATTCGTCATCAATTTGAAGAGTTAGGCTGACAGTGAACCTGTTATTCTTGCTGGTTCACTTGGGATCTTTTCGCTGACTAAATGTTGTTATGTTAGGTGGTCAACAAACTCCTCGCTGAGGACTTGGAACAAGTCCGCAGTAGAAAAAGGCGCACTAGGACTTTGCAAAAACCTCGTGGATACTTCCACAAGATTTACTTCTCACCGGACGACTGGAATTCCCTTGAAGAATTGCCCAACAAACTGGCTGTAAGTAGCTTGAATCTTACTAACCCGTGACCTTGACTTAAACATTTGATTATCCGTAGCCTTTCCTTGACCTGACCAAGCAAATGGAGGGCGATGGACCAACCGGTTTGATGGTCATCCCCAAGTTCTACGCACTCAAGGTGCACCTTGCAAGTCGTGCCAAGGAACTTCAAGTCGGTGACGCTCTCTTACCAATGATTATCTCAATGCAATCTCGGGTCAATAAATACCTGGAAGAAGCATTACAATGCAATACAACTGTTATGGCCAGCCTCCTCAACCCCTTCTTTTGACTCGAGTTCTACAAGAAAGCGTTTGGACCTCAAAGTCCCCACACCGTCCGTGCGGAAAATCTTCTTTGACAGAAATTCGACAAGCAACGTGAGGATCTTGTATCAGCCGCTAAGCCTAAGGTGAACCCAGCCCCGCCAAGGACAACCTGCAAAATCAATCAGTCAATAGTGTATTTCAATTGTTCACCGCTCAAGAGCCTAAGGTTGAGGTAGATGAAGTCGCGGCCTACTTGAAGGGGTCACATCCGATGTCTGGCCAAGACAACACCCGTGAAAGCGTAGTGATTTTGCCATGGTGGAAGGTAAGAAGATTTTTTATTTCTCATCTGAATCTTCATCCTTGTATTCATCATTTGTATGCTGTTATTTCCAGGCAAATGGTGCGGTATTTCCAGTACTGGCTGCTCTAGCCAAAGACTATATGTCTCTTCCGGCAAGCTTGGCCACAGTGGAACAAACATTTTCTGCTGCGGCAGATATATGCTCATCTGACCGTGCATCTCTAGTCCCACAATCAATTGAATTCTGTGTGGGTTCCAGGCTTTGGATTTGTCAAGGGGTGCCTTTAGCACATAAGTATACTGAGGTAAACGAAGCAATCAAGGCTTTTGGTGGGAAGTTGAAGTCAAAGAAGGTTAAATGATTGGAACAAAGTTAATCATTTCAAAGAAGGTAAAAAAATTGAATTTATGATGTCAGAAGACTTGTGTCTTTATTCCAATATACACGTAGTAAACCCTTAATATATACACAATGCAATAAAGCACTATCCATGGTCTCCTCTTCCCTGGTTGCGCAAAGGAAACGCAACGGGCAGCGCGGCTGCCAACTGCGCTGCCCATTATGACTTGAAAACCAACAGGTTGTGCTGCAGTGCAACCCCCCGTTGCTGTTACGCAGCGCAGCGGCCCGGCGTTGGTCATACCCAACGTGTGTTACACCTGCCAGCCAGTGTGGCCTTCACCCAATCTGATCACCTTGCTAAAGCATGATAACTCACCTGATGAGTGGGTGAGTCATCTCATATTGTAACAAGGTGACATGGCTCACTCAATGAATGGGTGAGTCATCTCATATTGTAACAAGGTGAAATGACTCACTCAATGAACGGGTGAACTGACTTGCCTTGTTAGGGTGTGAGGCAAGCTTTGTGACGACCAGGTGTGAAAGCTCACGCGCTGTGGCAAGCAAAACATGCTTCTCAACCCTTTCTTTTTATATTCACAAGACACCACATTTCAGCACATTTTTTTCTTCTTATCCTCACATTTGATCAGCGCTGCTAAAACTTTACAACTCAGAAAGGGATAGTGATAAGAGCATTTTAATTTTCAACTTTAGTTGTTTAATGTAAAAAGAATCACAATCATATTAAATCAATTGAACTCAACTGGTAGTACATAAGTCAAAATAAATTTTACAATGTTATCTTTAAAAATAAAATCAATAGAAAATCAAGAGGAAGAAAAATAATGAAATCAATTAAAAGGATTGATGGATTCAAAGTTAAAAGAACTAACTGAAAAATTAAAATAGAATAAAAGAAAAGAAAAAAGAAATCAATTTTGAGGTCTTAGCTTAATATTAGATGAGAACCTGATGAATATCAAGCAAGGACACCACAGGGCGACTTTTCACTGGGCCCACGTGAGATGCAAACAAGGTATCCTCACAACAACCCATTGTGGAGAACGAGGTGACGGTAGGGTGACGGAGGCTACGTAGCTCTCACCCAAGCTTGTCACCCATTGTCGAAATGAGCTCGCTATGAACAGCAAGCTCACATTATGCTAATGTACATAGTTTACTAGCCTAGCAGTGGGCGAGCTGGGTCATGCAAGCGCAACATGCCAGCCACATGCCCAGCATACGCCACATGAGATCTGATGCCCATCATTCAATAACTCACTTTATAATCACAAACCAAGTCTCAAGTCCTGTCTTTCAGACTTGCTTGCCCAGAGAGACTTTGTTAGGTTGGGTCTCAAGCATAAAGAATCAAAACAATCAATATACAATTTGGGATATCTTTGTGAATGGTGATATGTCAGCTGTGACGTCACAGTTGAATGTCACTGAAACATCATGTCACTTCCTCCACTGAGCCAATCTCTTCCAATGGTCACTACCATCACAATCCACATCCACATCCAACTTACAATCAAAAGTGTCACTGCATCCTTGTTCTCACACCTCATAAGACTTTCCTCAATTCTTCATTTATAGTAAGTCTATCTGTGTTTTCTCTTGTTTGTATCATCCATACTGTTGAGTGTGTTCAAATTATTGACTGAAGTGTTCTCTTTGACAATTGATCAAGCTTCTCTTTGTTCCCAGTCTCTTGCTCTTTTTTTGTCATTGATATTTAGGTCACTATTGCCTTCACTTAAATCATTTCTCATCATCATTGTTCATCTAAATTTGCATCAATTGTATTCTTTTCACCAGCACCCAACCATAGCTGTCAATTGTTTATGTTGTACTTCCAATAAACTTGTTTTTTTTACCCTACTGAAGATCCTTTTTACTGACCATATCAATAACTTCACTTGAAATACTTCACATCTTCAACAATCTCAATTCCCTACCGAGTATTTTGATTCCCATCATCATTTTGATTTTTAATTTGATGGTTTATATTTCAATTGTTTCCATTCATTTTCAGATCGGTCTGTCTGTGTTTTTTTGTGTATGTATATGGGTGTGTCAATGCAAATAATAGATGAGTGTTCTTTGTACAAGTTGATTTTGTGAGTAAATCACAAATGCTGAGCCTAAATCAAATGGGCATGCTGGTGGTGTATGTCATACATCGGGGTTATTCAACATTCATCCGTTGCTCACCCCTTCATTGGGTGAGTCCTCTCACTCAAAAAACTGGTGATCTAGCTCACTTGATGACAAGGTAAAATCCACCACCTGGTGGATACGTTGTCACATTGGGTGAAGCTTGCACTGGCTGGCATGTGTAGCTCACATCGGGTATCACGAGGTGGACAGCACCTATTTCAATGGCAGAGGGACATCTCACGTGAGCGTCACGTGCCACCTGCCCCATGGTGCACTAATTGATATTGAAACATCAAGATTGATTGAGTAACTTGATCACTTGACGGCACATCATCATTTGATAAGTTGAGCAACACCAAGGGATTTCATGTATAGATTTATGGCACAGCCTCAGGTCTGACGTTAAGGATCAATAGCAGGGTTCAAGTCAAAATGATTTGGACCTAAAACGGCTTTTAGACATCGCTCAAAGGTTGTAAATTATAACTCACATTTTATGACTCGCGAGGTCTAAAATGATACGACAATAAGGGGGCTCAAGTCAAAAACTTTGCGGCCTTTTCTTAAAAAATTGAGGAAAGTTTTTTACGGTACCGTGCTGTAAAAAAGGACCGTAAAAATTTCTTTCAGATCTCCTTCTGAGCAGCAGATTTACGCAAATTTGCGAAAATTTGCTGCTTAAGGCACAGGGGCCAAAATTGATGCTCACATGTATGTGAGTGTTGTAGACTTTTTTGAAGTCTCCAAAAAAGATTAATTTTCTTTCAGATTCATTCAATTCACAATTTTGGTTGTGTTCAGGGGATCAGCCTGTTTTGCTCACATTTTGCTTGACATTGATTGAGAAGGCTCATTTCCATCTTGGATGAGCAATAACTGAGTCCAGATGAGTACTCAGGATCAGCTCATGACACTGCAAAAATAATGTATTTTTCCAAGGTGAAAAATGATTGACATTAATGCACAAAATGATTAATAATGCAGAATTAATGCAGAAAAATGCAGAATTAATGCATTTTTAATCATTTTGTGAAACAAATGTAATCATTTTTCACCTTGGAAAAATACATTATATTCGCAGTGTGAGTCACTGAATACTCAGCAATTTGGTCAAAATGAAAATGAACACATGAACTACACCTTCCTCAGGCTTCATTTCTTAGTGAAGAAGCCTGCACAGGGAATATCACATTTGAGCTGCCTAGGAAATACTAAGTAGCATCCCCTGGCTGGGTCACTGATGGGCCAGACTTTCCTCAGACTTCCTTGCTAAGGAATGAAGCCTCATAAAAGAGCCATCCTCCTGCTCAGTTTATCTCAGCCGCTCAGCTAATCCTAAGTGATGTCCCCTGGACAAAGCTGCTCACACCGAGGGGCTGAGGTCAACTGAGCAGCCCCTCAGCCAATACTCAGTGACATTGTTTGGATCTTTCTAATCCCAGGAATCCCCCTGAGGACTAGCTGAGCAGCTGAGCAGCCCCTCAGCTAATACTCAGTGACATCCTTGGGCTCCTTCTGATCCCAGGAATGCCCCTGGGGACTAGATGAGCAGCCCCTCAGCCAATGAGCAGTGAAATCCTTTGGATCCTTCTGATCTCAGGAATATCACTGAGGGATAGTTGAGTAGCATTGGTCAACTGATCAGATGGGCACCAGGCTTCATTCCGGAGCCATGACGCCTGAGGCAAGGCTGGCCCTGTGTGATCCATCCAAGGGATGCTGCAGTGAATTAGCTAAGAGGATACTCAGGTCAGCTCAGCCCCCAAGCTAATCATAAGTGGTGTCCCTTGGAGCCTACTGAACCAGGGAATGACGCTCAGGATCAGCTGAGCAGCTGAGATATACCGAGCAGATGGATCAGCCCTTCCTCAGACTTCTTTGCTAAGGAATAAAGCCTGGGCAAGGCTTAGTTTTTCTGCTCAGTTCTGGTTAATCACGTAATCAGCTGATGAGTAGAAAGAAATAGGAAAGAAAAGGGAAGTAAAATTGAACAAACATTGAAACAAACACAAAAATTTCAACGCTCACACCTATGTGAGCATCTATTTTTGCCCCTGTGAGGGGGGCTCAAGTCAAGATATTTTACTACTTTTATTGTAATTTTTTTAAGCAGCAAATTTACACAAATTTGCGTAAATCTGCTGTTCAGAAGGAGATCCAAAAGAAATTTTTACGGTCCTTTTTTACAAATTGGGAAAGGTTTTTACTTGTGGTTGGGACGTGTTTTAACCGAGGGGAATAGGTGTAGGTTTAGAGAGTTGTGAAAATGGGAAACAGAGTTTAGGTTTTGTTCTTTAATCTTCTTTGAAGATTTGTATGTCTATGGGAAAGAGATCTTTGTAACGGTTTTCAAGGTTCTTTACCAAAAAGTCTATTCTTCATCTTTGTAATCCCAAAAGCCGAATAATCCTTTTTGCTTCATTCTTCTTTACCAGTTTGATCACATCCATAACTTTATCAACAAAAATTTGTCTCTGTCCTGTTACGGTTTTTTACAATTTTTTTGTTTCTCACCCACCCTCCCATTTTTAGTCGGTTTCTTATTGTAGTGTTATAGGCCACCCGCCGGGCCTCTGGTTGTTAGCTTTCTCTGTCACTGCAATCCGCTCAGACCCTCCGGGGCCGTCCAGAGTTTAGCATAACAAAAACAAAACTCGTCAAAGTTTCCAAGAACGGAAACTCTTGTGCCTAACCTCTTCCAGCACGGTACCGTAAAAAACTTTCCCCAATTTTTTAAGAAAAGGCAGCAAAATTTTTGACTTGAGCCCCCTTATTGGGGAAAGTTTTTTACGGTACCGTGCTGTAAAAACTTTTCCCAATTTGTAAAAAGGGACCGTAAAAATTTCTTTTGGATCTCCTTCTGAGCAGCATATTTATGCAAATTTGCGTAAATTTGCTGCTTAAAAAAATTACAATAAAAGTAGTAAAATATCTTGACTTGAGCCCCCCTATTGGGCAAAGTTTTTTACGGTACCGTGCTGTAAAAACTTTTCCCAATTTGTAAAAAAGGGCTGTAAAAATTTCTTTCGGATCTCCTTCTGAGCAGCAGATTTACGCAAATTTTCATAAATTTGCTGCTCAAAAAAATTCGGGAAAAGTTTTTTACCATCAAAGTAGTAAAATATTTTCACTTGAGCCCCCATAATGCCTATAATTTTAAGATGATTGATTTTTTTTTGGATCAAGAAAAAAATACCGTCTTTTTTTGTTTCAAGAAAAGGTGTACGAGTAGTTTTTTACTTCCCTAATGGGTGTTTTCTTTGTCCTTCTCTCTCGTTGAGTCCATAACAGCAGATAGAATGTGCCTTTTTCCAGCACTTGTACCTTTGTCTCAAAGCTTTTCTTTGTCTTTTTATAAGACTTGGTGGCCTCTCTTTAAACCATTCTTACGACATCCAAGTCGGTTTTAGGTAAAATTTGTCCTAAAAAACTCTCTCGGATGTTGTAAAATTCCTACTTGGAATTTTTGACTTGAACCCCGCTAATGCCACGGAGTACAAGCAAAAATTGTGGATGAAGAGGGCCCCCTTGGGATCCCATCCCCAAACTTCAAATGCCATTGAGACTTTTTAGAAACAAAACATCCGACACACAGTTTTATTTGTCAACAGTGAGCCAGTGATCCTTTCTGGAGGCCCGGAGCATGATGTAGTAGGAACATCTGGTACCTCTGGGGCTTTGAACTTGGAAGATGTAAATATGTACAATGGTAATGTTTACATACGCACTTTCCTTTCATTGCACTTTTAGCTCTTTGTGTGGTATACAAAATTTCAGAAACAAACAAGGAGCAGCAGGGCGTTGTTGGAACTCTTTCAATGCAGTTTTTTTGTCAAATCACACAAGCTGATCAAAATCCACAACCAATTGTCAAAATCACATAATAAGGGGGCTCAAGTCAAAAATTTTGCGGCCTTTTCTTAAAAATCGGGGAAAGTTTTTTATGGTACCGTGCTGTAAAAACTTTTCCCAATTTGTAAAACAGGACCGTAACAATTTCTTTTGGATCTCCTTCTGAGCAGCAGATTTACGCAAATTTGCGTAAATTTGCTGCTTAAAAAAATCGGGATGTTGTATAACTTTTCCCAATTGCATAAAATTTTGCGTAAATTTTATGCAATTGGGGAAAAAAATTAAGGGGTGTCAAGTTGAATTATTTACAACAACTTTTTTTTAATGCGGATAAGTTTTTACGTTTTTGTCGTAAGAATAAATTTCCGCTGTAAAAAAATAGGTCGCTGAATTTGAATTGTAACCTATTTTTGAGTGTAAATTTACGTTTTACGAAAACAGGACACCTTTATGTTCATCCCGTTTTCGTAAGATTTACGTAAATTTACGCTACTGCGGAAATCTTTTTTACGGGTTTTTGTCTTAAATAATTTGACTTGACACCCCCTATTACAATAAAAGTAGTAAAATATTTTGACTTGAGCCCCCCTAATGTTTTAGGTCTTGTCAAGGACAAAAACGTCACAACAGGTCAACAGTTTCTATTCTAGCTCATCTTCACTCGAAGGCGTCCATTTTCCTTCTCATCCAGGCCTTGTCTTCGTCTGTTCCAAAAGTCTGTTCGATTCCTATCTTCATTTGCTTTAGAAGTAAGGCTCTATCTCCTCCAAGAATTTGAAGAGCCAACTGGTACTCATTTGCAGACGTGGTTTCAAATAAGAGTGTATCATCGGTCTATACGGGAATCAGTTTTCACAACTCAGAGGACAATGGTTTGACTTGTTGACTTACTGAGATGAGCACAGGGACTCCGTTTTTCACTGCCCATCTGAGATGATGTTCCTCAACTGATTTCACCGTTTTGCCAAGCACATTGGACGTGATGCAAATCTCAATTGGTAGCTTATTTGTTATGACATGCTGTTGCGCTGAGTCTGTCAGAAATGTAGCATGGCCAAGACGGTCTGGTTTAAGTTCACTAAGCTGATGATCAAGGTACGGTCCTTGGGCTTCAATCTGTTCATATCAACAGGAAAGTATCAATGAGTGAAAAAAGCTTGGCCTAGGGCAATAAATTGTATATTGATGTTACATGCTAGTCGACTAACCTCGGAGAAATGCACGGTGACCTTCAAGCCATACTCCTCTTGCGCCTTTCTCAAAGCCGGGATCAGTTCTCGGTACCTACCGCTTAGAGTTGGATTACCGCATACATCGATGCCAACTATTCCACGTCCCCGCTCTTTTTGGGCTAGCTCAATGATGGCGAGAGCCTCCTCTGTGCTATGTTTCCAATCAACGCTAACTAGCAATCGAACTCTCATGTTACTTTGATCATAGGATTCAATTGCTTTCAACACAGTATCTAGATATTGCGCCTTATCCATGGATTCACAATTCCTTGGGGTGGTGCGAAGCTCAAGATAAATGCAGCCATCTTTTTCAAAAGATTCCAAAACTGACATAGTCGCAGCTGTGACGGCCTTTGGATTATCTGTAACCTTGTAAATGTCATTCTGGAATGCACCAAAAAATCTGGCCGTACTTTTTTTTCTCAGTGACCATATCCCTAAACTCTGGACACAGATTTTCAAATACTTACTGTTCAATTGTGTGGGAATCAAAGAGAAATTCTGAGGCTAGTTCAGGATGCTTTTCAGCTGCTATAGCTCGAAGCTCGAGAAATTTGTGACGAGGAATGGAACCATTTAAGTGAGCATGACTGCTCAAACAACGATCATGTTTTTGTCAACTGGACTTGTAACTTGATTTTTGTTGAAGAATGAATGTTAAAGAAGGCTTACCATTCGAGCTTTGGCAGTTGCTTACAAAATTGAATATCTGTGCTAATTGAATCAAAAGAGGAGACTACCCCGTATAGCCATACGGATATTGATATCAAGCTGAACACTTTCATAATGCCAATTCTTGAGTAGGGCATTATATTCGTCAGGAAAATTTTATAGGGCGCGGGTGTAGATAGCAGTTCATTTCACTACCACAAACCAAATGACGCGGAGACTTACTATGTGCTTGGCTTTCTTGATACGAAATTGAGGGGTTATTTCGAAGGCAGAATGTTATATGACCTTGTCAAATGATGCGGCGCAAATGCAAGTAAAGATTTTTGATCGTATTACATGACAGTGAAAGATGGATTATAGCTTAGGAGCTTAGGAAATCGGCCGAGTATAGCGAGCTGTAAAAAGATCTCAAGGTAAAACTGAGCATTTGATTAAGGGTACTCAAAGCAAAGTATGTAGCGCTACATACTTTTCGCTACATACTTTTTTTGGCGGGGACAAAGAAAAAAAATATACTTTTGGCCTCGCCTTCCCCGCCAAAAAAAGTATATAGCAAAAAGTATGTACACGTACATACTTACTTTGAAACACATACCAGAACACATGCTTATCTTATCATACTAGAATGTCAGAAAGTAATTCTCACCGGGATAGAAACCGTCTGCGACTCGCAAACCGCATAAGATGTTCAAGCGGAAAACCGGTTCGAAGCAGATGTGGATTAAATTTAAGGTTACCAAAGCATTGTGGCAAAGTTGAAACCCGAGCATGATGCCGATCAAACTTATAAAACAAGCGTACAATGCGGAGTTTGAGCGTATAAAAGCGATGACATCACGACCGCGACAACCAAAGTATTAAGATAATTATTCGTCTATCGTCTCTCGTTTCGTTTCTCGTTTCGTCTCTTATCTCGTCTCTCGTCTCTCGTCTTGTCTCGTCTCTCGTCTTGTCTCGTCTCTCGTCTCTCTACATTACTGATAATTATCTTATGATGCAATGTCTCCTTCTTCTAATCTATCTATGATGTGTACCTTGTTATTACGAGCTCAAACCTGTATGAGAATGTCTCATCTTTCTCAATTATTGTTCCCTCTTCATTCATTCTTATCAGATTGTGCTCTCGTACCTCCAGGTACTTCTCTTTGCTTTCACTCGTGTTCTCTGCCTTAGCACTGAGAACTCTCGTGCTTCACAAAGCTTGTACGCTTATACAAAGAATTGTGGCCTGCGCGAAGCGCGTAAAAATATGGTGCGGAATGAATGTAGACCTGTACAAACAGCTCTCAAAGAGCACCGTCCAAATCAAGAAGTTGACTTCCTTAGAACATGTTTCATCCTACAAAGAACGCTGGGTGAAAATGGTGAGAGGGTGAGATAGCGAACATCGAGAAAAGAGTGCACTGCTATCTGCATGTCAAAAGTTGTGAAATGCAAGGCAATCATATCAAGTGATCTTGGATGTCTCAAGGGCGCGTGTAGGCAGGTGTAGGTCATGTAATGAATCAGACCCAGATTTAAAAGAACTCAACAGCTCAACTCACTTTTCTCGAACAAATTGGTGCTAAAAGTGGCATGAGCATGTGTAAAAGGCTTATACAAAGCACCTCACACTTTTTTGTGAGGTTTCATGATGTTTACAGACCTCAAGATGAGGTTTTAAGCAAAAGTGCTTCAAAATCCTACTGTGCTCAGGCCAAGCCCGAGGTTTTAGTCATAAGCACCTCTTCAATAGCGGATGCGGCTGCATTGGAAGAGGGGCTTATCTCTGGCATATACTGATACCCGCTCCCAGCTTGATTTCCAACATCAAGAATACTACTTGCCTTGCAGCATTGACATATCTTACCCTTATCTTTTGTGTGCACCATCTTACAGCAAACAGAAACCTTATACTGCGAGAGTCATAGAACATTACGGGGCTATCGGCTAGGCTTCTCCTAGGGCAACCCCCAATGCATAGATGTACGTAAAAACCCCCTGGTACGCTTGATGAGTATAGAGAGCTCTGTTGCGAACAAAAATTGCGAATGATTGCTGATGATTACAAAGTATTCAATGAACAATATTTGACATTATCATGTTAACAAAATCAATTTCAGTTCAGCTTTTTGTGCCAAGGATATATGACTGAGCCCTCAAACATAGTGTTCTCTTCACATTATCAAGCCCTGCAACTTCCGGTGTATGTACTTGAGCTCTATTCAATGCCCTGATGTTCCTGTACATAGTGTGATAAGTACTCTGATTGAAACTCTGTTGCCAACAAAGCCATGTTGCTATGAAGACTCGAAACGAGAGATAAGAGCTAAAATGACATCCTGCAGTCTATATGGGTGTCTGATCAAGATAGAACGTCTCTTGCTCATTGCGAATGTAAGCTTCAGAAACCCTGGCAGCAGTGTATCATTTGACTTTTTCAATGCAATATTCTATATAATCGACCCACATAGTACAAATTCACAATCAAGGATCAAGATTCTATAGACCATAAGGTTTTTCTATGAACATTCGAGCCCATCCTTTGTGAAGTCATCTATTTTACTTCTCATCCAGGCCTTATCTTCGTCCGTTCCAAAAGTGATTTCAATCCCCATCTTAATTTGGTTTAGCAGCAAGGCTCTATCTCCACCAAGAAGTTGTAAAGCAAGTTTGTACTCATTTGAAGAAGTGGTATCGAATAAAAGTGTGTCATCGGTCTACAGAGGAATTTAGGATTCATAACTAGGACGTGGTTTTGACATCAAGTTTGATAGCCATTAAAAACTTACCGAGATGAGGACAGGGATTCCATTATTCACTGCCCATTTCACATGATGTTCCTCGACTGATTCCACCGTTTTGGTAAGTAAATTGGATGTAATACACACCTCAATTGGTAGCTGGTTCTCTATGACGTGATTTTGTGCTGAGGCTGTGAGAAATGTCGCATGGCCCAGACGGTCTGGTTTAAGGTCTCTAAGCTGATGATCTAGGTACGGTCCTTGGGATTCGATCTGTTCAAGTTACGGAGAGCGCAGGATCAATGTTAGAATACTACTCAGTCTCAGCCTACCCACACTAATTAGAAAATGAGGAAAGATGTTAGTAGACTAACTTCGGAAAAATGTACGGTGATCTTCAGGTTGTACTCCTCTTTAGCCTTTCTCAAAGCCGGAAGTAGCCCTCGGTACCTACCACTTTTAGAGGGGTCACCACACACGTCGATACCCACAATTCCACGTCCCCGTTCTTTTTGGGCTAGGTCGATGATAGCCAAAGCTTCCTCAGGGGTATGTCTCCAATCAACGCTTACTAACAATCGAATTATCATCTTCGTTTGATCATATGATTCGATTGCTTTCAAGACGGTATCGAGATATCGAGCCTTATCCATGAATTGAGAATCGCGTGGGGTGGTACGAAGCTCGAGATAAATGCAGCCATCTTTTTCAAAAGATTCTAAAACAGACACAGTAGCTGTCGTGACGGCCTGTGGATTATCTGTGACCTTGTAAATATCATTCTGGAATGCAGCAAAAAATCTGGTCATACGTTTTTCTCAGTGATGGCATTCCCAAACCCTGATCCAAAATTTTAAGATACTTACTGGTCCAGTGTGTGTGAATCGAACGAAAAGTCGGAGGCCAGTTCAGGATGTTTTCCAGCTGCTAAAGCCCGCAGTCTGAGAAATGTGTCTCGGGGAATTGAACCGTTCAAGTGAGCATGGCTACACAAAGAATAGTTATGTTCTCATTAACTGGGTTCGTAATCCGAGTTTTGTTGAAGAGTGATCGAGACGAAGGCTTGCCATTCGAGTTTTGGCAGTCGCTCGCAAAACTGAAGATCGGTCGTCCGGACATTCTTGGGACTAGGAATAGCAGCTGTTGAGCTCGAAGGACTGATATTCATCGACATCGTGAGGGTCGTGGACTTTGGAAACTCTTGATAAGAATTTCCAGGAATTTCCCGAATTGTACATTTCGTCCCTACACCCCGTTCATAACGATGCCCCGGGGAATGATTGAATTTGTGGAGGAGATCAACAAAAGTTGTGTGTGAGGGAATCTTCTGAAAACTCATAAAGTATGTACTGAACAATAAACATCAGAAATCTTCGCAGCCATTAATAATGTTAAGGACAGTATCCAGGTCATGAGCAACAACTGGATTCAACAATCATGAAGTGGCTCCCAGAAGTGAGCAAAGGTGACGTCCAGAATTCTGTGCTTACTCACTTTTCCAGATCCTCATGTGCGAGGAAGATTTAGATGGCATCATGACGGCCACCAGGTGAGGGGATATCCGAATGATCGGAATGAGCCAAAAAGACTCCTTGGAGCGTTCCCTCAAGCTCTTGAGTCTAACCTCCTCAGGGTTGCCATTCGACCATACCTCGGATTACGGATGGTCACCTAAAGGAATCAAAAGGAAATTCACATTACCTGCTTCTTTTGTGACAAATCAATATTTAAGCTAATAACTGATTGTTGCAGAAAGTTATGTTTACATGGTTTGAGATGTTAAGTCGGAAAAGATAAAGCTATACATTGCAATTGATAATAAAATCTGCTATCAAGGACGTGATCTTGATAAATAAGTAGGTATGTTTTGGTTCATCCCTTATAACCATAGATGATTAAGAGGAAGGACAAACAAGAGGATTAATGATGATGTGATGTAATGCTATTTTGCTGAGACCGTCTTGAACTGCAATAAAGATCAGAAGATTAACAGAAGTGAAGCAAAAACAGCAGTAAAATTTGTACAAGCACAGCAATAACGATGGTAATATATCATAACAAATCGAGTCGAACCCATATAAGAAGGTCTCATGGTTTTTTGAGGTCATTAAACGCTTTATGACATTCAGTTATCTTTTTTCTTATCATTCTTGATCACTTCAATCTCAAGTTCGATAACTTTATTCGATTGAAGTCGTCGACGAAGCGCATCACCCAAACCAGTAGCTTTTGTACAAATTTCAAAAACAATGTTAAGGAGGTTCATCAATATGAGTTTCATTTTCACATTTCATAGAATCAGGATTCACAACACACCTGGGGTCAGAATGCCTCCAGCTTTAGCCAGTGGGGTAAGTTCATCGTACGATTTGATTACGGTTACTGCACATTCTGCAATACACATTGATGTCCAAGCATAACCCTGTCAAAAACGAATAAAGCATATCATCAGACTATGAAGGCTGAGCTGGAATCAAAAGGATAGATAAATAAATGAAAAATCAACTTGAAAACTCACTGCGTCCTTATTACCGCGCATGGTCGAGCTAACTTGTACATCATCATCCAGCGAATGAGCAGTTGTGATCATTTTGAACCAACCCGATTCTCGTTCTCTAATTTCATCATGTATGATAACCCAAAATCAGATTACATTGAAAATATCTAGAAAGCAAACTACAGACCTACTTTTTCGAAGGACCATCTCCACTTTGAGGACCAAATCTTCTGACCAATCCTCTGATTTGAGGGATAAGGAGAACAAACCCAATGATCCTAAAGGCTAGAGTTAAGAGAAACCCAGCCAGTGCACCTGGTGTGATCATGTACTCGTAGTAGGTAAATTGAGGTCCATATCTAGCGTGATCCGGTACAGTCTCGCCGTCTGAAGATTGGAGTAAGCCCCACGAGCGACGTACAATGGCGCAATTGTGTGGCGCCTATGCTAGGAAATTCAATATAAGTCTTGATCTCTAAATCTGTGTGCTTGTGAAGATTGATTTGAAGATTGATGTACTGACCATGAAGAAGAAACCACCTACGAGGGGACCCTCGCGTGTAATCCAATCTCCTGTTCTCTTCTGGACACCTTCAACTGGTATGATACAAGAAGCCATCAAATTATTTGAAGTATCATCAAGCACTAGTTGGAAACACCTTACCAGGACTCAAAAAATAGCACGACATGGTTTTGCGCAAGGCAGGAAGACCCTCATCATACATGGTCAACAAGCTAGCGACAGTTCCTCCACTGAAACCCGATTTAACTTGGACACCCGACGTGACTAATCCGACACTTGAATCTTGACCGGTAATCTTTTTTAATTCATGAGCTGCGATCATGGTATTCAAATCGCTGGGGACCGAATCGAATCCACAACTTGGGATTATGATGGCTTTGGAATCTTTTGCTTTGGTTGTGAGTCGAGAGATCTGACGTGAAACCCATAGGGCTTCACCCGTCAAATCAAAATAATGGGTTCCATTTTCAGCACAAGCTGAAATTAGAGCATCACCATATAATGCATAAGGTCCGACCTGTACCAATTGATTCCATATTAGTCAGTAAATCAAGATATATGAGAATCAGGAAAGAAGAAAGACTTACTAATGTGATAACAGCTTTGGTTTGTTTACACATATTTGCTAAACCATCAGCATCGAATGAATCGACCACAAAGGTCGGTAAAGAAGAAGGTAAATCTAATTCAGATTTCACTTTCTCAAGTTTTTCTTTCGATCGACCACCTATACCGATTTTGAGTGTCTCCTCTGAAGAACCATTGTGATCTAAATATTGGGTTTTGAAGTAAGTGCAAACCAGTTTGCCTGTGAAACCTGTTGCACCATACACTGGTAAAAAATGATCACGTAGCTTGGGTTTAAGTAACTGCGACCCTCAAGCAAATAGATAGAGAAGTCAAAGGAACTAACCAATGATATCAATTTTTTGATCAGCGTGTGGCATCTTTGCGTACACGATGAAGAGAACAAGCAAATCGAACTTGTAACGAGAAGGAAATCGTTCCAGTTGAGAGATCAGGAGGTGCAATCATTCTGCCGGCAGCCAAATACATACATTCTTCGGTCATTCCGGTGCCGTTCATCATGGTTCATTGAACATTACTTCTTCGATAGTGATTGTCTTTTCAGTTCCCCCAAGATTTTGATTTTTTTCAGTTACTAGGCCAATTGTGCGTCGACAGAATTCGTGAAATCGAAGAAGATGTGCAATGACAAAAATCAAAATAGTGTGTATGTATAAAGCCATGATATCGGTTTACAGGTGAGGAAGTCAGGAAATTATGTATTGTCACACAAGGGACATTTGTATTCATAGGCGTTTTTTTATGAAGAGCTCGTGTCAGCGGTCACTGATCCATCTTGCATTCACACTTCCGCAATGTCTCATCTGTGCCTGATCACAAAGCGCGGTCCTGGCACTTAACGTTGCGCATATAGCCTTGTCGTGGACCTGGCTCGTCAAAAGTCCAATTATCAATTTTACATTCATAAAAAAATCTACTTCAACTTTTCTTCATAACAATCTTGATTGTCACTTCTTGAACTTAAGATCCTTCATTCCTGGTCATCTTTCGAAAAATGTGGTGCGATGTGAGTCACAATGTATGGCACGCTGAAAGAGCTTTGAATCTAACGAGGCATGTCTCTTAATTGGATCGTGATGATTTAAACCTGCTTAAGAATTGCTGTCTTCTCTTTCCGATGCGGAGAGGAGCTATGGCCTTGTGTTTTTTCATATTCTTTTACAGGTGCGCCCGCTTAAAACGTTCACACTGCCATTGCCTTCGCCTCAAGATTTCTACCCATCGAGTTGATCATCGATTTTATACTTCCCTCACCCTAAATGACGCGTTCCCGCTTTGACGATGACGTCTAAATGATACCAACGACATCAATGGATTATGTCCGCGAACTAGTTTGGCCGGCGCGATATTCCTCTTTTACGTTGGATCTGACTTGTGGCCCGACCAGTTGAGTTCTAGCCATGATCAATATGAGCCGCGGTGCGGCACAAATAAAGGCTGACGGGGTTATTTCTTATCGGACGTCTTTCCCCTGCGCGCTACCTATGGGTAATTGTGCATCAATCGATATTTTCTCCAAAAGCCACGAGTCGATAGTATTTGCTTCGGTTTCTGTGGCCAACTGTGTGGTCGCGTTTGCAAGTACGACGGCGCTCAGTCGTCAGTCGTGGTCTGTCAGTTATCCTCTTACAATAGACGTGGGTCATTCTGAAAGCTGACGATTCTGAAAAAAACATCTCACAGGCACTTAAAAGTATTAGTCTCCTTTGGGCATTGGTGCTTGGCTTGTCGCTCGTGCGAGGAATTGCAATGCTGGTGATCCTCAGTTCAAGATCCTCAGCAATCATGCAGTTGTGCGGTTCAGCAACAACGACGGACACCGACGCACCTGCAATCATTCGAAGTGTGGTCAGCTCAACTTTCAAAGGATTTACAGCACGTAAGTTGCCTCTCACTTGGGAATGTCGTACAATGGTTATAATCTAAGGAAGACATCTTATCTTATGAGACTATTTGAAAAGTGTTCTGTCCCCTGGGATTTCACACGCTCTTTTTGGCTTTTGCAGGTTCTCTAGTGATTGATGGTATACTACAAGTAAGTCTACATCGATGAGAAGAGTCAATTTGATGTTTCTTAAACCATGGTGTATTTTATTAACACGACGCTCCTGTAGGCATACGCCGCCTTACTTGTAGTCAGGAATCATCAGCGTATGACTCATTACAAATGTTAGTCATTTCATCTTATCCTACCTTTTTTGCAGAATGTTATTTTGACATATCTCATTTGGTCAGCCATTCAATCGCAAGCAGTAGATGGCATGTCTTGATTAAGTATCCAAGTGTTTCACCTCACCCTCAGTGCCTCTGGTGTAGGGCATCTCCCATTTTTACATTTAATTATTTATATCTCTTTATTCATTTACCAAACCTTTCTTGATTATCTGTGATTCAGCTTTAGTCATAGTTATGCACATTCCATATTGACATTCACAACATTCTTGATAGTAGTCATACATTTTCTCTAATCACTTCTCAGTCTTTACCTTGCATTATTGATTTTATAAATCAAGATAATATAATTATATTCAACTTGCGAATGGAGATGGTGATCTTCTGGCCGAAATATAGCAGAGTCATCACAGCTGTTTTCTGAATACGTGGGAGGTTAGTGATACATTGAGCTTCATATGGTGGTCAATCTCTTCGAGAAAGTAGCAAACAATTTCAAGTCAATTTGATCAATATTCAATATATTCCCATCATGGGACCTTTCTACTTGATTAGTTAAAGTAATAACGTGATGGAGCCTTGTAGTGGGGTTTTAAAACAACATCTCTAGTCGGGAGTGCCGGAGATTAATCGTGTATGCTTGTTTCAAGCTCTATGAGGTGTTAGATATGTACTCCCTAGAAAAACATAATTGCACAACACTGCATCTTCTCCAGAATGATTGATAGAGGTGGCGAAGGGCCTCATGTTCAGCCCTTGAGCGTGTATCTATGTGTAGTAAAAAAATGACTACTTACTAATACGCATACTCCATGATAATTTACACCAGTGAATGTTTCTCAATGACAAAAGTCCATCCTATCATTATTCATTTGAGATGTTTATCCCACTACACAAGCTTCCACATCTGCAACAGATCAAAAGCGTGTATGTATTCAAAACTCCAATTTTTGAACCGAGCTTTGTGTCTTTTTTCCCTGTTGCCTGTGAACTGAGAGTGACATGTAGATTCCAAGGGTACTGAGACTTTGAGGTATTGATGCAGACCACGGAAAGGCTTGGTTTTCTATTGTCTAGACCGTCATGGAATCTCGAACCCTCTCAAAAACGTTTGCACAAATCACGTACCACAACCACACATACATATACATTTCTCAAGGGACCTGATGGAAGCAAACGATTCTCAGGTGGACAAAGGTGGACACCCAGGAATAATTGTGGCTGGGCTACGGCGAATATCCCGGACAAAAACGATCCGAGTACAACATGTACGTTGTGGTCACATGACTAGCACGACTCCGTCACAGCCATCTCTCACGCTGTAGCCAGCAAAACTCTTCACTTCCGAGTCTCAGATTTCATTAGCTCAACAAAGCCCTCTCCCGGCCGCGCAGAGAGGGTTTTGTTAAGTAAGCTAACAGATTCCATATCACTTGTGGAACTCAGTTGATTATTGCTCATACTCATGCGTCTTCGAATGTTTTGTTCTTCATCGATTGTAACTTCAAACATCACGCCAGTGTCTTGGAAATCAATCGACGGTTTCTATCTTGAGACTTGAGCTGCATTGAGTCAACTTATCTGCAACTCTGAATTTTGAAGACTCTCACCTGACTCTCGTGCTGGAGCCTGCATGAGACACTGACTGTTAGGACTGGGCAACAGAAATTTTTGTCAGCGGTGTTTATACCCACCCAGGGAAATATTGGGAACATAGCTTCGTTTTTCTGACCGTTGACTCTTCTTGCTTAAGCTAAATCTATCACTACCAATAGACTCGTACATACTCTTATGGAAATACATACCCACAATCAAACATTGAGCTAGGGCCTACTAGGACTGTAGATTTCAATCAGCGCGAGAGGTATACTGGTATTTGCGTCTCCACAGAATCGGCTTCGAGTCTGACTTTTGACAACGCTTGCAGAGTCGAGCTATGTAGTCGATGGCAGGGTTCCGGAGTCCGGTTCAACACCGTGCGGTGTTCGGCTATTTTCGCGAGGTGAATTGCTGATCATGTTCGTGAGCTGACAGTGAGACAATGAGCTTACAGGAATGCATTCCCCAGATAAACTCAGATACCTTCAAGTGCCCTAAAATTTGGGTTCACGAAGCAACAGAATCATCGGTTGATGCATCCATCATCGCGATGATGGCGACCATGGTCTCCGGAAACAGAACGTAGCAAGCCCAACACAGTGTGGCCGTGTCAATGCGATGCAGTCCGACCCCAATTCTGTCGTGAATGATAAGTTTAAGCGCCGAAATGCAGACGATCTGACCGGACCGGCGTATGCAGCCTGGTGGCTTCCCTGAAATATTTCCTTTCGTGAGATCTCAATTCGATCGAAGCTCAACAGATAACACAGACTCATCGAGCCTCCACAGATAACATAGACTCATCGAGCCTCCACATCTTCCTAATCAGGCATGAATGTATTTGCGTTCCACAATCGCTATGTCCATATGTCAAAGCTGGTCTTCAATCAAAACAGAGCGCGTTCGAAATCGATACTAGTGAGCTTTCGTAATTTAAAAATCAAGTGCCATACGTGTTCTAATCTCATGGAGTCAAGGGCCATGGCTGCTCGATATAATCCATGAGTCATCCATACACATACAACGTATCACGGGTGCACATGCCAGTGAGATGTAGATGGAGACCGAAGTCGTACTCGTGGGCCATGGTCGCCTGACATCATATATGTCGCCAGAGTAGCCAGGTCTGCTTGATAGTGTAATTGATTTATTTCTTGCACTTATCAATCGACGGGTGTCTTTCATCAGCAATCGACGCCTGGCATCATGCGCTTTATCGAAAGCCATGATCCATTTCCATAAATATTGAAAGTACATACATATATGCATTCTGTTCACACGCCTCATTAAAGCTGAGCTTCGGGAATCGGCGTAACATACCCTGTAAATACAAGCCTTCGAAGTATGGATAAACAAAACTATTTCCCATCACCACCCATTTGCGCATTCATTCTGCTTTTTACAACAAGTGAAATTTCTACCATTTCATTACATTTTTATCTCAAGATATAAATTGATACAATTTTAATGTCTAAGTGGTCTATTTTCTAGAAGGATTTCAGGCCCCGCATAATCCCTTGGTTGTCTGCTATCATTTCACATCCCCATGGTACCACAAAGTCATAATTTATCGTACAGTCCAGGTTACGGTGAGAAAGACAATATTGCCATGTTCAAAGTTTTGTGATTTCTTCTTTGCATATACACCATCTTTGCCATTCAAAATTGTTTCGTTGGTGTTTGATGAATCATGATGAGGTCCCCATGGAGCATATCTAACCTTGATGTCAAATCACTGATACCAGTAAAGGTGACATAGCAGAAGACTGGAGAAATTAGGGAATGTCCAGCAAAATATGTAAGCTGAATAGTCAGCTGAAGTTGAACGCCCAAAAGTCCAAGTCAGGTGGCAAGTTGGCAAGTTAAGGAAGTATCGACGTCGCGACCATGTCAAATGCATATATGACGCGGTGATTGACGTTCATCGATGATCAAACCTGATCAAACACATTGCTCATCTACGTAACAACCATTTGCCACTCTCGATGCATTTGTCTTTCTTATCGGAATTGAGCCAAATCTGATACATATGTGGTGGTTTTGGGTGTGAAGCTTATTTAGAATAAAGCATTACTTTACGAACCTCGACCAATCATAAGCCAGGATCGCGTGAAAATGTTTTGTTGTTCTACGGCGCTATCGCTTCGAAGTTCGCTCTGTGTTGATGGTAAGCGTCGTGTGAGAAGGATTTTGTCGCGTAGAAACTGTAGAAACCGAGTCGGATTAATACATAATTATTAGCATGTTTTTTCTTATCGAAAACTGAAACTTTAAAAAAAGGGTAATTTTTAATAGCATGGTCAACTTGATACATACATAGAACTGAGCAATGACAGGCGGCGAGTTGAGAAAGCAAAAAATTTCATACGACGGCTAATTATATTGACGAAGTTGAAATGTTCAAATGAAAAACGCTAAACCCCGCTTGAATCAATTCATCAATTCTCCCCGAAGAGGCGGACTGAATTGATTTTACTCTCTCTTGGGTTCAATCAAGATGGTTGCTCCTTCGAAAGAAAATGAAGCGTTGACGAATTTGTCCTTCGAGCTCTATGACACCGACGTACACAACCCTTCGCGTAGTATTGCCTGTCAGTGTCCACCTATCTCTCATCTTCGCCTTCTTCTATAAATTAACTCCCACCACCTTGCTCTCACTCGTCTTCCCCTTCGTGTCCCCTCTACCAAGCGTTTTATCATTACTCTTACCCAGCGACTCTGCATTATCTTCTTCATCTAACTTATTTTAGTTGTCCTCATCTCAAGACGCTGTCATTTTATAGACTAATCCTCTCAATATCTACAAAGATTCCCGTATTTACATCTAGCTCTTACCCACCATTGATTCTTCACATTCCCACTTAGCTACATATTGCTTTTATCCTTTTACTCTTTATTTTTTTTGTCAATCTTATCAAACTCCTTCAGGCTGAAGTGAGCTTTGGTTGTCGTTGTCAGCTTGTCATTGTAATCTGCCCGCCTGCTATCTGGTTCCTTTTCAGCGAATTTATCGAGAAGTTTGTTTTCGAGCCGCGTTCACAGGCTTCCCCGTCGCGCTTTATTTCACAGAACCGCGCGAGACGCCACTCTATTCCGATTCCGTCATGCCTTGTTTACTCAGCCTTCCTGTTCACCCTTCATATCATCCTTACAATCCATCACCTAGTGCATCACCTCGCTCTCCGCGTTCCTTCCCTCGAGCTTCTCTCAATGGTCCTCCAAAGACTTCTTCGAAAAACGCGGAAAGCTTTCAATCAATAGACGCCACTCCGATGGATGTCGATAGCCAGGATTCTACGCTCTCAGCCTTGTCTGAAATGGCTTCCTCATCCATTTGCTTGCAAGTCTTCAATCCTGAACAGAATGTAGAGATGTCGTGTCGCTATGTGAGTTCTCTCATGCTTTGTTTACTCTGTTACCGACTTCTGACATCTTATTGTTGAATTTTGGTCTATAGCTTATTCCATCTACTCCAAGTCCAACGGAGAACAATGCTGTTTGCCTTGTCGCGTCACCATCACCTTTGCTTGCTAAGCCATCAGAGACCTTACCAAGGAACTTGCCTGAGCGTAGCGTTTCACCACCAAGCCCGGCAGCCGGTTCATCAGCCGCGACTCATCCCGTCATCAACTATCTTAAGTCATGGCGACCACCTTTAGCATATTATGCTCGTCGTCGTCATCATCCATCTTTAGCCCATCCATCTCGCCGTCCATCACTTCCAGCTCTTCTCGAGGAGAGAGCTACTCCTGAAGGCAATCTTTACCTTGTCCGACCCGAGCTGGTGATCTCCCGAAACCGACGACCCACCTGCATGTGCATGTCGTGTAAGATGCAATTCAACTCACAGGGACGCCCCGCCTGGTCTTACTGCACTCAGAGGCCTGTGCGCGGTCCTAGGACACCTGCATTTGAGGGTTGGGAAGATCAGTCGGATGAAGATATTCGAGAAGATCAATCAGACGAAGAAGATGAAGAGGATGACGAGGATGATGACGACTACTGGTCAGAACCTGAGTCGGTGGAGGCTGTTACGCCAACGAGCTCTCCTAACTCTCCATCACCATTTTTCCTTCAACCTCTCTTCTTGACTAAACCTCCTGGATGTTAAGCTATCTGACCGTAAACAATTGTATTTCGATACATACATCTGAATCTCTTCCGATTTAACTTTCGGACTATATTTATCTTTGACCTCACTCTCAATCGCGATTTGGAATCTCTTATTCTACAAGCCTTTTATAGTTCTTGTGGCATTGTATCCAATTGTCACCTATTTTCCTGATTGTTTAATCTTTTTTTCTTCTCTATGAACTCGTTTTCTCTTTTTCGCATTTATCGTAGTAGTAACCTGTTGTAAACTCTTGATCCATTTTGCATTTTTAGGATCTAAGTTATTCTTCTTACATGATTTATTTATTTCAACTATATAGGTATTTCTATATTGTTTGTAAAAGGATTATTTTTTTCAAGTAGTATGATAAATATCAAATGTAAATTTTTGCCTGATCTTGGTTTGGTTTGGTTGAACTTGAAATTCGGTGGATTGGACGTGGTCAATTTCCTAATTGTAAAAGGATTTTTACTTCTTTTTCTTTTCTTTTATCAGATTCAAACCTATCTTGCTCAATTGCCTTTTCTGATACGATTGATCCCCTTTAACCTCGCTCTCAGTTTTTTTTTCTTTTCTTTTTCGTCTACATCCAGATTGTAACCTTTGCTTTCTGAAAGACCTTTTTTTTATTCAAAACTTTGTTTCAGTTCTTCTTTTAAGATTATTACATACTTTGTTGTAGCAGTCCTTTATTCTCACCTCGTTTCTTTTTCGTTGTGAATGAAGAGATAGATATTCTGGAAAAACTTGAGCCTTTTCGAGCCTCAGTGTTCAACCTTGCCATCCCAAAGCTTTGACTTCTAGACCAACTCAAAATTGTGTCATCAAGATTATTTGTCACGCGAATACTCGATAACTATCTTGCGGATCATGTGACAGTCAAACAAACCTTCCCGCATGTCTTTTGTTGGTTTCGACGCGCTCCGAAAGCACGAACGAGTTCCCTTAATCACGAGACCGCAATTGCAGAAGATCTCAAATTCGAAGTTCACCCGTTATTGCGCACAATAAAGTTTTAATGATCTACATTTGTATGAGAAAGGACATCTTTTACATACTTTTTCCCGGCACACAAACGATGATTCTCAACATAGTTTTTCTATCCCAAAGTGGTTTTTCTTGTGCATCTCGTGCTTCAAGAGATTTCTCAGAGAGAATCAGAGATACTCAAGTTGATGGGCATTCCTGGAAGTGAGAGTAAGACTCAGACGAATCTACAACATATCCCATCAGCCAACAGAGTTTGATTTCCAGGTATTAGCAATGTTGGTAAATTGGGCAACAGGGGACTCATCAAGTCAAGTGTTTTGATTGTGAAAAAGGTTCTTGAATTTCTTAAAATTCACCGTCAACTTTATGAAAAGGATGAAAAGAAGATGAGAAGAAGTAGAAAACCCCATATGAAAGAAAACATATGATAAATCGATGAATTCGGAAGCTTAGACATTCATAGATGTTGACTAGATCTCTCCTTTTATCAGTCTGAATGGCAAATCTCTGAGAATATTTGATTGGTTTGTTTGTTTTGAAATTGTAATCGAAAGTGAAAGGCTCAGGATTAAGATTGAAGGGTAAAGTCAAAAATGAGATGTTTGCTGATTTCAGTCAAAAGTCAACTTGTTCAATCTGAATCAGTTCCAGCTCAGTAAAAGATTGATCTTAAGATTAAGTAGAGCAGATCTTCTATAGATGCCCATCTTAGTGGGTATTACAAAGCCTTCAAATTCACAAAAGGTCAAGAAGCACAACCAAGGAAATCAGATGGATCAGTCTGAAATGTATGCATTGATTTTAATCTGATTGTTTTACTCCGTCCTTTACCTTTGTCCTTTACCGTTGATGATTTGATAAATGACATCATTCAAATTGATTGTTGTAGAGATCTATATAAGGTCAATCTTCTTGATCTTCTTGTTAATTTCTTCTTTCTTTCTTTGTTCTCTGTGTGTTATGTAAAAGAACCAAGAGGTTAATCAACATTCTTCATCTTAATGACATCATGACTTTGAATCTATATAAGAGATCCTCTTTACCATCAACATAGGCGATCACTTATATTTAACACATCTATAATACTATAGTGGGTTTGAACATTCTTTCTGTGGTAAACAGCTCCTTGTTGAGGTGTTCTATCTCACACGAACCTGGTTTTCAGTATCATAGACCATATCTGAACAAGCAAATATCAAACATTCTTTATAATCCACACATTCTTACATGGCTCCGCTTGGGCTCCTGGTGTTTACAAGGTTTCATCAATAGAAAAAGTCATCAATGATCACGAATGAAAAAAGTACGCAGGAAGATTGGTTCGAATATCTAAAAACAAATCATTCGACCAAGACTCTTTAGAACGTTTTCCTTTACATCTTTCGATCAAACATCAGCTTTAGATCAGTTTAAAGAATCACAAAATCGAGATGGACTCATTTTTCGATATTTCATAAACTATTGTATTTGTTAATCAGGCTTGGTATTTTAAATCTACATTTTATCTTATCTTCGAATCTCAACGAAACTCAAGCTTCACACCAAAATAAAACATAGTTGCTTATATATAGAAGAAGCAAGACATAATTAGCGAGATTGGGATAAGATTTCTACTGCCTTTGACCATTACTTTAGTCTTCATGACAAACACATCGTCTTTATAGACGAATCCTTCAAATCAATACTAAATCAACACATTTGACAAGTTCATAAACTGAGAATTGTTTTCTTAACGGCGAACAATTCTCAAGTCACAAAAAGACTTCAAGGATCAAGGTTTGTATGTATTTCGATTTCAAAACAAAGTAAAGCAGCAAACTTAAATGCCCGTTCTGTAAAGATTTGAAATGAAATTTGCTTTTCAAAATTTTACGTACAAATCAAAAGAGCGTGACAGATACAGATTTGATAGGATTTGATTTTGTAATGTGTGTTTTGAATTGATTGGTTCAATTGTTCAATACACCTTTAAAGCACGAGAACATGAATGATAGGGAAGAAAATTTAAATAGATTCTCACCATTTATATAAGATTACAGATCAGATCTCACTTGATCTCAATAGTAAAGATTCAATTCTCCTGTTTTTGAATATTTCTTCTTCGTTCATCAATTGGACTTTCCTTCGTTTCTCCATCATCATCAAGAACAATCAAGTTCAATAAATTCAAAAACGTATTCGAATTGGATTTGATCGATTCAAAATACACCACAACCGCATATACCAGAAGATATGTCTGATCATCACCACGAACAAGATCAAATGAAAATCAAAACTGAAGAGAACAAGAATTCAAAAGATGAAAATGATACGAACCAATCTGAAGATCAAAGGGAAATTAAGGAGAATAATGAACAAGATGAGAAGTTAGATGATCAATTAAACGGTAAGTTTCTCTTTTAAGAATCAAGATGGACTTTGAGCTGAAAAATGGCTGAAGTGAAGAATGAGATTTAACTGAGATTTGAATTCGATTTTTATGGGTTTATGATTTATGATATTGACCTTCAATGGACTTAATGTGTTATGTATGACTTAAAAGTTGAAATTAATCCAAAAAGTAAAACTAAAAGAAAGATTGGAACTGAAGGAATCTCAACAAGCCATTCCCATTTACTAAAGAACACTGCTACTTCAAATTCAAATCAAACTACAAATCAGTTCAACAGTACTATAACTACTAACTCAGCATTCAATTCATCATCATCTCCTTCATCATCTCCATCAACACCAACAAGACCATTCACAAGACCCACATTAACTCAAACTCACTCTTCATCATTCCTTCAATCTCATCAAAAACAATCAAAACCGTTCAAGAAGACAATAACAACAAGAACAGCAAGAACTACTTCTTTATATCAATCTAATCTACATCAACAACACCAACAACAATTAACTGAATTACAATTCGATCCAGAACCATTGATCAAATCAAATCAAATTCAATCTAATCATCAACAAAATCAACCAACTGATCCTTCATCGCCTTCATCAAGATCTTCATCGCTTTCCAATCAATCTCAAGCTCATCTTCCAAATCATCAATCACCAAATAAACGAGTCCTCTCGCATTCTTCTAGTTTAGAATTCCATTTGAGTACATCGCCTAGAAGTTCACATTCATTAAAATCACCTTCATCACCTCATCCACTACATTTACATAAATCTTCATTGGATCTTAATCAATTGGATGATCCTCCTTCATCATCTCTTACAATCAAGCAGAGATCATTACCTACTCCCATCTCACCAACATCATCAACTGTAAACATTTCGACTACCACATCATCCAATTCAAAAGGTCAATCTATGACGATGACTACCTCTACACCTACTACTACTTTAACTTCAATTAATAATAACTTGAATAATCATCATTCTAATCATCATTCTAATCATTCTAATCATCATTCTAATCATTCTAATCATCATCACCACCAAAACCAACCCCAGCCTCATCAACATCATCAAACCCAATCACAAATCCATACACATCATCATCACCCTCAACACACAAACCACAACCTACCTAATTCATCATATCCAACTCCAGGAAGTTCTTCAGGAACATCTCGTCAACCGTGCGCGAAATGTGGTCAAACGATGACCGGTCAATTCGTACGAGCCTTAGGAACAGTCTATCATTTAGATTGTTTCAGATGTCAAGATTGTAATAAAGTGGTGGCTTCCAAGTTTTTCCCAGTAGATGCAGGTTTAGACGGTAAAACTCAATATCCACTCTGTGAAACTGATTATTTCAGAAGACTTGGTTTGATTTGTGGAAAATGCGGTGGAGCTCTTAGAGGTTCTTATATCACGGCTCTAGGTTAATTTTCCCATCTTTTTGTTTAATAATCTTTATATCAACGAACTCATTAATATCTTTCTTTTCTGTTTTTTTTCGGTTTGGATAGATATGAAATTCCATGTTGAACATTTTACTTGTTCAATTTGTCCTACAATCTTTGGACCACAGGATAGTTATTATGAACATTCTGGAAAGGTTTATTGTCATTATCATTATTCGACTCGATTTGCCGTGAAATGTACGGGATGTCAAACTGCGATTTTAAAACAATTTGTGGAAATCAATCGAAACAATACAGATGAACATTGGCATCCTGAATGGTAAGAAAAGTTGCATTACTATCATTTTTGCGAAAACAGGAGACTGAAGTTCACATTGATTTCTTTTTCTTTTTTGGATAGTTATATGATTAATAAGTTTTGGAATATTAAACTTGCTGTTTCATTAGCTTCTAGTCGCAAAATCTTACCACCATCAACACAACCAACCGATAATGATACACAACCGACTAACAACGAAACGACCCACTCAGATCCTTCAAGTTCAAGTACTTCAACCGATTCTAATACACCAGATTGGCAACATCAAGAAGCGATTGAAACAGCTCAATCATTAAAAGAAAAACAAAAAGTCATGGAAGAAAAAGTCTATAGGATTTGGACAGTCCTTTCGACCTTTGAAGAGAGTAGTGCGGCTTGTATATCTGAAATGTTAAGACATGTTAGTAGTGGTCATTATCTCGAAGGGGTTAAAATGGCAGGAAAATTCGTGTTACATGTTGAAACACTTTTTGCTGCTATTGATGATTTGGATTATCTCTTTAGAAGTAAAAATGCAAAAGGTATTTCAATTTTCAACTCTATTCACGATTTGATGAATTGGGAAAACAAAAACTGATAGTATATTTCGGGTTTTTGAAAATTTTAGAAATCTCACATGTTAGAGAAGCAAGAATGTTATGTAAAAAGATTGTGAATTTCTTTTCACTCTTATCACATACACATGAAACAGGAGCCCGAAAGATGAGTATCACACAAGAATTATTATCATTGGTAACCGGTTTAGCACATTATTTAAAGATTTTAATTCGAATCGCTTTAACAAGTGCATTGAAATTAGAAAGAGAATTTGGAGATCGAACTGGGATTTTACAATTCTTATCTAGATTAGATAGATTAGCAAGGGATCCAGATGCATCAAAAGCTACTACAAGTAATACACCGACTAAATCTCAATCAAATCATCCTAATCATACACATTCTTCTTCAAATGGAAAACCAAGACCTTATGGATATAAATCATTAACAAGAGCTGTCGGCACTCTTTTTGCTCAAGGGGTGGCAACTACCGATCTTTGTGAAGCTTGTAAACAAACGGTTGAAGAAGAATGTATTCGATTCGGGACTAGTTTGAGATGGCATCATTCATGTTTAAGATGTTCAACTTGTCATAAATCACCTGAGAAACCCAATAATTATACCCATCCTAATCAAAATCCGAATTCGAATTCGATTGAAAATGGATCTCATAATCCAATGATTAGTTTATCAATTCAAATCAAGAGTTATAAATTAGAAATCAATCAACAAACTAATTCAAGATCGACGACTTCAACTTCATCACCTAATAAAAATTTACAAATCTATTGTGAAGAATGTGCCATGAATGCTAATCGAATGATTAATTCGATTGGATTAAATAATGGAATTGGAACTTTGATGGATGGATTTGAATTGGTCACTAGATTAGAACAGTATGCATTTTTACTTTGTGTGGCTCTTAATAAACTTTATGGGTTATTGAAACAGAGAGGAGTTTTACCTATGCCTACAAGTAAGTTTTCTTTTCTTCATTCTTTATCGAAACATGAGAATCTAAAATGTTGAAGCATTTTTTTTTGGTTTATCAGAGGACGAATGGCAACAGAATGCAGTGAATGGAGATGAAAGATCATTGTATGATGCATATCGGAATTCAACAGATATCAAAAGAATGAAAACAGTAGATTTAGATCGAAAGTTGTCTACAACTGCCCGATTACCACAACGATCAACAGTAGTCGAAAGTCCATCTGGAAGAGTAGCACAAGCTGCCATCGAATCGAATCCGACTGGAGGATTAAGACCACAAGAGTCAAGTGGATTAAGGAATGCTGGATCAAGATCACCACTTGTACCTTCTTCTAGATCACCATCTCATCATGATCGATCAAGACGAGATTTAACAAATCCATCTGCGGTTCCATTGACTCGAGAACGAGATTATACTAATCTACCTAGATCTGAACCACCTCCTAGACCACAACCTACGCATTTGAGTATGATACCTCAAACAAGTAGTAATGGCACTAGCTCTGGATCGATGATGACACCTACTACAACAATTCCTTCGCCTAATTTGAATGGGAATGCTACACTGAATAATGACCCACAAGGATCATCTACAAGTCCAGTCACAGTAAGACCAACACTTTCAAGAAACTTAACAGCCGTAAGGATCGTAGATGAACAACCGATGAATCCCAACACAAGAGAAGAAGAAACCTCGATCATCGAAACGACGACTTCAGGCATCACCTTGGCCGATTTACCAAGAGCCATGGAAGCCGAAAGATTTAGAGTAGCTCATAAAGCTTTACCCACTCAAGTCACGACGCTTTCGGAATTATCTGCACTTGAATCGGTGATTGTTAAACATGTGGCGGCTTTCCTTTTGGGTTCTAATGAAGCGATTCGTGAGATTTGTTCGTTGGATGAGCTTTTGGAAATGATTGAGGTTAGGAAAGGTAACTTTTGGGGTAAGTTGTTTAAAGGGAACACTGAAAAATCCAAAATTAAGAAAAAGGGTAAGTGAGATTTTTCTTTTGGAAGATGATGAAATCGAATTGAAAGATTGACTTGTTTGTTTTGTTTTCTTTAGGTGTGTTTGGAGTACCATTAGACGTGTTAATAGAAAGACATGGAGTGGATTCATTATTAGGAGCAGGAGCCGGACAATTAAGAGTACCGAGTTTTATAGATGATGTGATTTCAGCCATGAAACAGATGGATATGTCAGTAGAAGGGATTTTTAGGAAGAATGGAAATATCAGAAGATTAAAAGAATTGACCGATTCGATTGATCGAGATGATGGTGTGATGATGAATAATTTTAGTGATGATAATCCAGTCCAACTTGCAGCTTTGTTGAAGAAGTTTTTGAGAGATTTACCTGATCCTTTATTAACGTTTAAACTTCACCATCTTTTTATTGCTTCTCAACGTAAGTGAATTGAATCAAATCCGATGATCATCAGCAAAGAAACCACACTGATTTTTTTTTGTTTTTGAATGATAGGAATTGAGAATGAAATAGAAAGGAGGAAAACGTTACATTTGATCTGTTGTTTATTACCAAAATCACACCGAGACACAATGGAAGTTTTATTTGTATTCATGAAATGGGTTGCATCTTTTTCACATGTGGATGAAGAAACAGGATCGAAGATGGATTTACAAAACTTAGCCACAGTGATCACCCCGAATATCTTATATAATCGATCTAAAGAACCACCTAGTCGAGATGAATCCTTTTTGGCTATCAGAGCTGTGAATGAATTGTTGGAATTTCAAGATGAAATCTTTATGGTACCTGAAACGGTTTGGTTGGTGATGAGAAATTCGGAGATGACTAACTTGGGAAATCATTTGAATGTGAATGAAATCACATCTAAAGATAGTAAGTTTTTTTTTCCATCTAGAGTGATTGAGCCAGGTTTTTTTAAATTGAATTTTAATGATTTTATTTTTTTGGAATAGTTATGAAGAAAGTTGAAGGATTATTAAAATCCAAGAATAATTTAAATTCACAACAACAACATCATCAGTTACAACAGTACAGAGGTAAAGGAGAAGTTTTACCACATCGACCTGATTTTCATTCTTCTGCTTCTTTTAATCCATCATCATCTTCATCACATCCAACACAATCACAATCACATCCACCAGCACCACCAGCACCAGTCAATTCGAATCCGAATCAGAACTCACATGAACCATTTCATCATTTAGATACACCAATTAGTACACCTACTAGTACTACTCATCAATTGAATATACCAGCAAATGTGAACTTGAGAGCAAATGAAACTCATCATCCTTCAACAGATACACATTCTTTTAATCAAACGAATTCAGGGGAAAATGATGGAATACCTGTTGATCAGTGATAGTAATATATTTTTTGATTTTTGATTTTTGTTGTTGGTTTTTTTTTTTGTTTTTGATTAAAAAAAATCAAGGATTTGCGTAATTCTTTTTGAAAGATAAAAAAATTGTCGTTGGGTTTCTTTTTGTTATTAGTTTTTTGATTGTTTTTGATCTTTGGTTTTGTAATTGTTATGAATTTTTTTTTATTTAGATAAATTGATGTTGTTTTAAATCTTTAAATTACTTCTTTTTCATTTTTTTTTGATCTTCACAATTTTTTTTTCATTTTCATGATTCTTCTTTGATGATTTCTTTTTTTGATTTCTTTTTATTCTTTTGTCTTTTTTATCTTTTTCTTCTTCTTTTACACTTTTTACTTTTTACTTATCTCTTTATTTCTTTCTTTTTTTTATGTCATTCTTTTTTTTTGAATTTGATGGAATTATAAAAAAAAGAAAAAAAAGTTTAAATGATTTTTTTGAGATGGAAAGTTTGAGAAAGAAAAGGAAGAGAGAGGGTATGAGAAGGCTTTTGATAAGTTTGACTTTCAAACTGGAGATTTAGTTAGATTGGAAGTGTTTATCTAGATATGGGAGATGAAAAGTAGATTTATAGTTGAAGAAGTGATGGAAATAATTTGAGATCAAACATGACCTTCAATTTGTTATAGGATCAAAGATCCCCAAGTTTGCAGACAATTTATCACAAGTTTTCATTAAATCCTCTTAACATGTGAATTGGATCCAGAGTCTATAAGTAAGAAAAACCTAAGGAAAATGGTTCACCAGAGGAGATTATATTAGTTCTGCTTCAAAATGTATTGTCAATCAGAGAACATCTGGGATAAGGCAATGAGTGACTTTTCACCATTAATGGGAGATGGATGTAGAAAAGGAGACAAATGGTTAAAATAAATCCAACATTGAAACACAAAACAGATAAAGGTCAATGATATTCTCATTTTAATATAAATGGTTGATCAAAGTTTGTGAAGACAATCAAAATGTATTGAATTGGGAAGCATTTTTAGTTGATTAACATAATACCAATACCATGTTGTGTGCTGTAGAGTTAATATCACCAAGGGGGATATTCAGAGTGTGAAAAGGGATGTTTTGAAAATTTTTTCTGAGCCAAAAATAATAAGTTGATGAAAAGACACTCCCCTTCACTTGGTGGTAGGGATATGACCCAGACTTGTGTCCTCAGGACTGGCCAGAAGGCCAGGATTGACCCAGAGGAGCTTAAGAATCTGGCTGGGTCAACATGGGCTGGGCTTGGTACATACTGGCCTGTTTCCTTGAGAGTCTGGTCATGAGCTCACAAGGATGTTTTATTTTCAAATTTTCAGTCTTTTTTATTGTAAGAACCTCACCAACAGTTTTGAGCTGGTAAAACACATACATACAGGTCCTCCTCCAAAATGTACAGATTTCTGTATTCTCCATCAATAGATGAGTTCCCTCTAACATGCATATGAAAAGACCTTTCCAAGGTTATGCCCCTTCCAAAAAACACATAAGTACAACCTAATCCATAATAAATGTCTCATTGAGGTGTTTGGTGAACATCTAAACAGCTTTATAAAGTTTTGTACAGGCATTTCTGGACACATGAGGTATGATTGTGTCCAAAACATCCCCAATACTGTGTTCTTCATATTTGGCAATGAACCTTGGCATATAAAGGTGTTGAAATGGTAGATATCTTTTGGTAGACTTTGCAATGGCCCTGTAAGGAATATCTACCAAGAAGACCTAGTTCATGTCAGTTTCTGTTGCTTGATCAAGATTTGAAAGGAAATAAAAACACCTGATAGTGATACACTTGTAAGTCAAATCAATTAGCAGCACATTTGAAACAGGACCCAGGAATGCACCTATAAAGGTATGTAACAAAACATGTTTTTCAGTTTTTGGGCTCTACACAACACAAAACTCATTGTCTCAAGTTCCAGAGCACTTCAAAAGATGCGCATGGAGTAGGGCTATCGAATGAACCTACTCCAAGTCTCTCAACTTCACTCAAATTGGCGCAAAATCGATTGGCGCAAAAAAAAATTGTGCCTCCAAGGCCTGATCCCGACGTTCAATTTAGGGCTGTTTTTGACCGCTACATCCGTTTAACTCAGGAAGTATAGGTGCTATAAGGCTGAAAGCTAGCTTAAATGAAAGCCTTCAATCTCACGCATATTTTGCACCACTGTAGCTGTTGTAAATGTGGTGTTAAGTGCCCGAAAACCGCGCCAACAAACGGTCGGGATTCTCGTTACATACCTCTATAGGTGCATTCCTGGGTCCTTTTGAAACACAATGGCTTTCAGATGGTGAGATACATAGATTGGGTGCAATGATCAAGAGACAAAGCAAGTGGTTATCAGTGTCTTTCCCATGTGTATGATATACAGTTTCTTCTCTATGGCTGTCAAACAAAGCTTTGGCTTTTTTTGTCCTTGAAGAAAATCAGAATTGTGTTCACTATCCAACTTATAAATGTTGAAAGGTGTGATTTGTAGTGTTATAATTTCACATTCTTGGAGAGAACTCACACTGCTGCTCCACATTTGCTCATATGCTTGAGGTTGTCTTGCTGCTCACTTGTAAGACCTTTTGCACCAGGTATTTTGACTAAAAACTTTGAATGATCATGAATTTGATGATTCATAGCAATTAGAACCTTCCATTCATACACATTATCAGCTCTTAGCTTATGTTTCTTTCAGTTGACCATGGACATCAAAAGAGCCAATTCTATGTTTTGTGTATTTTCTTTTCCTTTGGTTGATGCTTTCCTCCACAATCAATTCTAGCCATACTTCTTTAATACATTTGGTTTTGCTATTCTTTTAGCAGAGGCAGTTCAAAAATTATCAAGGATTATCAGAGTAGCCTTGAATGGCATCATCTGGTTACCTGCATGAATAGTAATGTAGCTGGTGTGGTTCATGGCCCCTCAATACTGGATCAGTTGGTGTGGTGTTGGACATCTTTTGAAATCTTTGAAGATGGACAAATTTGTGGCAAAAGATTTTCAGTAGATTGGAGATTGGGTGGACCATCAACATCTTATGTATGTAAATGATTGAATACATGTGGAATACAGGTAGGGGGGTGTCCTCCAAGTCCAGGTGAAGTGGGGAGTTGTCTGGAATCAGCATCATTAACTCATATGAATTATGATGAAACCTTTTGCTTGGGTTCTGGAACTTCTCAACAAATAAGGAAGACAGGTGTTGATAAAATCCCCTCAGGCAATGTCTGATCCATATATCATGAAAGGCCATTGTAATATATTGAAGCAATAGTATTGTGGAATCTGGGGTGTGCACATATCTAGGCAAGGTGCAGGTTTACACCTTACACGCATTGGTTGTTATAGGATGCAAACTTTCAAACCAAACTTCAAGCTCTATTTCCCTGATGTCAGATGAGGTGCATATGTCCATGCAGCATAAGATCCTGAATAGATATGATTGCCTCAGAATGCTTCATCTTGAAGCTTGATGTAAAAAATGAGGCTTGCTATTCAAATAAAAGATCAAAGGGATCTTTATGTGAGACACTCCATGAGGCATACAAAAGATTGTAGCTTGTATCAAATAATTAAATGCCACTTTGGGAGGAGATCTTGATAACACATGAAATTGTCTGACACATGTTTACATATTGGGCATAGCTTACTCATTAAACAGAATCATTTTATTATCAAGGGTATCATGGTCAGATGAAAAAAATGGGGTGCAGAATCTTGACAACACACTTCAAAAACACAAAAGGTCCCTTCAGGTGCACAGATGTATGAATTGTATATCAAGGATAAAAGATCCCCTCATCAGTGTGGCATACATTTCAACATATAAATTCTATATAATCTCCATTCCCTTAGATCTCAGTGCCAGTAGAACATTTTCCATCAGCAAGGAATCATCCATTCAGGTTTCCAGCTATTATCTAAAAAATCACATCAACTCCTTCAACTTCTCCTACATACTCACTGAACGTATTTAAGTCTTCTTCAAATATGAGGATATCCAGACACACCCAATTCACTTCAGGATCTTTTGGGTTGCTTTTTCTCCTCTCCACTATGGCATCCAATGTCGTTGGGAGTTTTTTATATGACAGTGAGAAAATTGGTATGTGATGGTTTTTTGAAATACTTCTCTTTACAAGACTGAAGTAGTTTCTCATCCCTAATACAGAAAGCTCAGTGAAGGGATCACAGTCCTATGATCATCCATCATATTACATAGTGTGGTATCATTGGAAACTGTTTGAGGAGCTGAAGTCTAGTATTGGTAAAGAGATCATGTGGGCATTTGGTAGTGAAACACCAGTTAGCGAGGAACATATTGAGGGTGTGAAGTCTGAACTTGAAAAAGAACAGAATGGAGGCAATACTCTGGACAAGGATTCAAGGACATACCTTTTGAATTTGATTGAAAGGAAGCAACTTTTGGAAAAAGTGAATGACAGTTTTCAGGCTCTTATCACAGACTGTGAAGTTTCTTCAGACCCAGGTGAAAACTGTAAAGAATCTGATTCAGCAGAGTCTATAATATCCTTTAAGATCCGGAATAATCCAGGAGCGTACAAACTTTGGGAAACAGTAATGGACCACTATGGGAATATGGTTGTATTTGTAATCAAATTGGATGGAAAGCATAAAAAATGGTGGGAATCAGCAAAGGAAACAGTGATATCCAGACACCAATCTGTACAAAAGCAAGGTGCTACACTTGATTGGCTCAAAGGATTCCACTAATCATTATCTAAATGAGTGCTGGAAGTTTTTAAAAACAGTCGATGTGTTTTCAATGGGCCAGTTTTTTTGGCTGAGTAGTGCATTAATGTGCTGCAGTGTTTTTTGCTTTGGTGGTTTTGATGTTAACAAAAAGGTTTCATGGAAGTGTTATCAAGGGTTATTTGGTAGCGGGAAATTTTTCTGGGTCTATCACATATTCAGTCCTCTCTTCCTATCTTTTTGCTCTGATCAATCCTCAATCGTTGACAAAAAACAGTCAGTAAACTACATATCTGTATTGGCGGTAGTCTCATAAGATAGATATTGTCTCTTGTCACAATAACTTTTTGGTTGTTAGCATCTCTGTTATCTGGTGTGTTGAATTCTTCCATATTATCATCTGTTGAGCCTAACCTCACACATACTCCTTTTGTCACCCCAAACTGCTTCATCTTTCAAGCAGTTCTTTACTTGTTTTTTGTAGTGCTTGAGCTTTTCCCACCATCTATTCCTTTTGTGCATCTCTTGATTTGCTATCAGGCCATTCAGTCTCTGTTCTCCTGAATCTAGTATCATGACTCCAAATGATATATGGAGGGGGCTATTGACCAATCTTAGGATTGTTTAATGGTGGGTGTAGGTAGAAATCAGCCAGTGTGGTTAAGTTTCTTGAAGCTACACAGAACAGTTCTTTCAAAATCAATGGCTCATCATGATAGTGATGAGATATCATACTCAGGCGCACAAGAAAAAGAAAGTGAGACAATATGATTCCTGGACTTGAGTTTTGAGAGAAGATCACTCCAAGATTGGTTTTGGTAAGAATCCTAAAGATCAACTGGACTCGACTGTAAATGGACGCGACTTTTGCTTAAGTCAAAGGACCGGCGAACTTAAGCTCAGATAATGCCCCGATCAAGCGCATACATCCAGGAGTTTCAAAAATTCAACTTTTTTTCGAAACCAAAGCTGTTGACTATCTCCATCATTCTCAGCTTCACCGATTCCTCAGATCGACAATTACCAAGATGTCAGATGAAGTAGCATCCAGACCATATTCGACTAGGGCATCAAATCACTCTAATCCGATCTCAAAACAACTTTTGAATTTAATGGAAGAGAAGCAAAGTAATTTATGTGTATCATTGGATGTAACGAGCAAATCGGCTTTTCTTAGGATAGCCAATTTGATTGGTCCTCATATTTGCATGCTCAAGGTAAGCTTATAATTGATAATTCACTCTTTTATTTTCGTTTTTCAAGCTCATTAATCAAAAATCGTAATCGAAGTCATCATTTGTTTGTTGCTTTTTAGACTCATATTGATATCATTACGGACTTTGATCAAGATTTGATCGAGAAATTGGTTGAGTTGAGTAAGAAACATAATTTCTTGATTTTCGAGGATCGTAAATTTGCTGATATCGGTAAGTGAAGTACCTTTTTCCTTCGAATCTCGATTCAACCTTGCGAAGTTCGAAGAACCAAATCCGAAAGCTTCTTCACTCAGACTTTCATTCTGACTGATGAACTCTTTTTTGATATTCCAATTCGATACGAATGATAGGAAATACCGTTAAACTTCAATACTCTTCAGGTGTTTATAAGATAGCCGATTGGTCTCATATCACCAATGCACACACGGTACCAGGAGAGGGAGTTATTACAGGTTTAGCCGAAGTAGGAATTCCCAAAGGTCGAGGATTACTATTATTAGCCGAAATGTCAAGTAAAGGTACTTTAGCTAAAGATCAATATACAATCGAAACACTTAAAATGGCACAACGACATCCTGAGTTCGTAATAGGATTTATTTCTCAAAGAAGATTAGAATCGGGTCCGGAAGAAGATTGGCTGGTTTTGTCTCCTGGTGTTGGATTGGATGTAATGGGTGATTCATTGGGTCAGAATTATAGAACCCCTCATCAGGTCGTTTTTGAAAGTGGTTCAGATGTGATCATTGTGGGTCGTGGGATTTATAAAAATTCTGATGATGATGACGAGATTTTCAAACAGGCATTAAGGTATAAAGATGCAGGGTAAGTCCATATTCTCTATTTCGTTATTTTTGATCTTATCTTGATGTTTTACAATATTTATTACTTTTCATTTCAGATGGCAAGCTTACCTTCAACGAATCAAGACAACCTGATATGCCACACTCACACTGATTTTTGAATAGTCACTCCTTTTGAATAATTTTCTATTTATGTAACATCAAATGGTATATGATGGTGAGTTTAGCCAGCAAACACCTTCAAAGGAAAATTAGCATATGTTTGATCCTCAACTACTTTGAGAACAAAGACTAGATTTTTGTACATATCAATAGCTCGTCATGAAAATCTATTAGTGATGAGTTACCCTTAAGATACATGTTGAATTCCAGATGCATGGTTGTTGACTCTCCCCAATATCTCAGACGCAAGGGAATTAAGCAGGCCATATGTTTACCCAAACAGCAAGAAATTCTGTGATAGCATGTGAGCATCAGACTACAGTTAAACCCATACAATTACATAGTCAGTGATTTTAGGTCGCCCAGGGCTTTCCAAGACTTTGTGAGGGCTAAGAGCCAGACCTAATGCATAATGATGTCAAAAATGATATTTGTTGAGATTCAATCAACACAAGCATACATCATATTATGCTTATAGCAGATTTACCCCAATCTTTGTACATATATATACAACAACGAGTTATCCTCTATCAGTCTTCTTTTCTCATCAATGAAAAGAAGACTGTGAGTGAAGTATTTCTTTAATTCTTCAATCTTGATCTTTGTGACCTAGTCTGACCTATGTTACTTTCTTATAGTCTTGCTTGTTATCTTTATCAGACTTGAGATGAGGCTCTGAACTTGTTTGTTTTTCCCAACTCAGGTACATTTTATCTCATCAATGAAAAGAAGACTTCTTGCTTGTTATCTTTATCAGACTTGAGATGAGGCTCTGAACTTGTTTGTTTTTCCCAACTCAGACCGTATTTCAAGACTTTCTCAATATTGCACAGCTTTGAGCTGTAGAAACCTGATTTTTCAAGGCAAATTGCTCAGTTTTAGCCCAGATGCAGGATGTGACTGCATAGCCACATTGACTTTCATGTGTATATGCTAACATTGGCTGAATCTTCCTGTCACATTTTGCAATTGCATGGAGCTGATGTAAGATGGCTGATGACATGTGATAGCTTGTTGCTCTAAATTGTTAACAGAAGGTTTGAGGGATCCTGCTTGTGTTGTGAGACTTTCCTACAAGGCATTTTATTCTGAATAAATAGAAATGCCTCATGATGAAATGTCTCAAAGTGATGTAAAAAAAGTTAGGACACACACTCTTCAGATAAGATGTCCACAATATCTATATGTGAGACCTTCCATGAGATGTACAACAGCTCACAGCTTGTATCATCTAATTGAATATCACTGTGGGAAGAGGTTTGGGTAACACATGCTAACACATGGCATTGGTTGGAGCCTGCTCATTTGATATCTACTCAATACATAAAACTAGTTCATAATCAAATGTATCAGGGCCTGATGTGAAAAAATTGGGGTGCAGATTCTTGAAAAAAGCAGCTTAAAACAGATCTCAACAGGCCCCTTGATGTATACAGAGGTACAATATGTATCAGATACTCAATTTTAACCTTGGAAGAGTGGTATGGCAAATTTGCACCCTCTACAATCATCTACATAAGTCCTGCTCCTTGAGATCTTGTTACAATTGCAATTCAATCCCTCATCAAGGGCTTCTTCATTTGCTTATCCGGCCATTATCTAAATTATCTACATTTCCTCCATCTGTTTTTCCTACATCTGAATCAAAAAGAGTACAATCACTTTGAAGCATGAGTGTATTTCAACTTGAGAAATTGCCTTTGGGATCTATTGGTTTCCTTCTTGTCCTCTCCAGTATGGCATTTGCTAATGTATTTGCAAGTTTTCTATTTGAGGACCCTTGTTGTATGTAATAGGTGGAGGAAATAATTCTATTTCCATGACTGATATTCTTTTTCACCTATTAAACTCAGCTGAACCAACATAGTACCAAGTGTGGCATCAGTAGCAATTCCTTGCAAATGTGAGGTCTAATCTCAACAAAGAGCTCAAGGTAGCATTTCAAAAAGAACTACTACTTAGTAGAGTAATTCCAAACATGATCAAGACCCTGAAGAAAAAACCCTGAATGCCAAAGACAGAGAACATCCATGTAGCTTGGTCAGAAGATATGATCTCTTGGAAATATTGGATGAACATTTTCACTTTTAATTGAGGACTGTGCCAGTGGAGTTTCCTCAGAGCCAGGTGACATGCCTGAAAGTGAGATGTACAATTTAACAGTGCATATAATGTAGCAAGGATCTAGAAGAATAAAGCTACACACAAGCTGTGGGACAGGGTGGTGGCTTACACCATGGGAATTATTTTGCTTGAAACCCAATTCAAGCAAATTGTGGTGACTGGTTCCGTAAAACTCTTCAATCAGGTGTCTTGTTTGCCTCAATGTCTCCTGTTGTTACTATAAACACTTAGAGTCCAGTGTAGGCAAAACAGGTGGAGAAGATGACAACAGGAGAAAATTAGAAGCAACAGAAGCATTGCATTGACCCTAATATGGAAAAGATCCAAATATCATGGATTTTCTTCAAGGAGTTGAAGGATCATCATATTCATGAATGCTTGGAGTTGTTAAAAGCAATTGAGGTTTGGTGAAATGCAAGAGGTTTTAGTGTGGTTGTTGTCAGGATACAGTTAATCACTTCAAACACATCAAGCTATCTAAATCCAAGCTCCATAAATAACAATCACAAACTAATGAATGTTTTCACCTGATCAATCTCAAACTTGACTCAATATCACTATTGTATTATACATCAATACAATCATCACCCTGCACACATACACCACTTTCTCTTCATCAGTCCACCAAGGAAAAGGGGCATGTAAGTTGTTTCTTCTGAACATTCTCAAAATTCAACTGTAAGTGTGTGGGTATATATTTGTGCAGTTTAGACTTTAGTAATGTGTGTAAGTAGGAAGTGATCAATCCAGAAAATACAAGGAAAAGTGGTATGTAGAAATTCTATTGCTATCAAATGTGTGAGGCTATATATGCTATATATATTGAAATGGGTCATTCTTTCCAAAAACAATGTTAGATGATCATGGTGAAGTAAAGAGACTGATCAATCCCTTCATCCAATACACATAATCCATATATTGACATCAATCAAATGACCATTTTGGGTAGAGGCATCAGTTAGTTGATCACAGTTTACCACATAGCATACATTACACAATTGCATTATGCCCATGATATTGATTTTTCAGACTCCACTATCACATTATATCATTTGGAAGAACAAAAGAGGAAAAAGAAGAAAAAATAATGATAACTGGATAAGGTTGGTTGCCCATATGGAGGTAAGCCTTTATTATATCACCTAGTTTTATAAATAGCTTCATGAGAACTAAGTGGTGAATTCAAAAGTCTTGGACCATTATCAATATTTTTGTATTTTAACCTTGTTTAACTCTGGATGATTGGCAAGGGAGTTTTCAAGAGAAGATAAGCTTTCTTCAGTTAACATCAGCTATGATTAAGGGTGTGTTGTGAGCCGCTCTGAAAAGGATCCCATACTATTCTTATCTTCTTTTGGGTAGGTTCATTGTTGTAACTTCTGTCTTTTAGCTCCCCATCATTAGTTTCATCCTGGTAATTTAAAGTAGGTGTTGATTCAATAGGTGCTATCTATTTGAGCATCAGTAATTGGGGGTTTCATTAAAACAATTGGTGCAATCTCCTGGCTTTTAAACTTTTCATAATTGCTGCTGATTGATTTCTCCCCAACATCACTATTCCTGACTGGATCATCAAACAACATGAGATTTTTTCCTTGGTGCTTGGGTGACTGGACAGGTGTACCTTTAGGAGTACTAAATTCATCATCAGTTGTATAATCTTCTCCTGTGGTATAAGGAGCATTCATGTTCTTGATGGGTTTTGAGTTCAAGTCATTTTCAAAATAAGTTTTCAAGTCAATTAAATTGGGATTTGTTTCTGAGTGCTTGGGTGACATGACTGGTGTACCTCTTGGGGTACTAAACTCATTATCCATCAGATCTTCTTCTTTTGTGTAAGAAACATCTTCATTATTGATGTTATTTGAAACTTCTGGTCTCTCCACATGGGTAAAAGAAGAATCTGTATACTTTAGATCAGTATTTTTTTCTTTGACTTGCTTGCTCTGTGTAGGCTTGGGATTTTCAACTTCTTGATGAAGAGTTTTATCTTCACTCTTTCCATGAATTTCTGATGGCTTCTTGTCTTTGCGATAGACCCAGCCTTTCCCTGATGTGGAGTGAGCTCTAATTCTTTTCAAATTAGGGACATGTTTGGTCATTTTTTGTTTTTTTGGGGTCGTAGGTTCATAATCAGTTATGTCCTCAACCATCCCTTCATAAGACCCATCTTCATGATAGTAAGTATCAGGATTAATTTGACAGGCCTTTTTTAGTTCTGTCCTGGTAGTTGGGGGTTTGACTTGCACAATCATCTGGATTTTTCCTGGGCTGAAGCTTTTCTTCAACTCATTCTCAAGGTAGGTTTGATAGTCAATTGTATTCTGTTTTTTTCCTTGGTTTTTGGTTGACTGGGCAAGTGTGCCTTCAGTATGAGCATTATCAAACACTAGATCATTTATTCCTTTGTTGTGAGCTTCATAGTCCTCCAAAAGAGTATCTATATTCTTGGTTGATTTCATCACTTCTGGTTTGACTCCTGGAATAAAAGAAGCTGTAGTCTGTGCAGTCAGGCTGTTTTGATGGCTCTTATTGTTTGACATAGGAGTGTTCTTTGAAACTCCTTTCTCAGGCTTTTCTTTAACGTATCCAGATGGATTTCTTGTTGTCTGGCAATAGATTCCACCTAAAATGGGCTTTGTCTGTAAGCTTTGTCCGGCAGTGATCTCTGGATTTGCTGTATATGGCCTGTGGATATGATCAGGTTTTTCAATGACAGCAGTTGATTTCACTCTGTGTGCTAGCTCTTCTGAATCTTCTGCCTTGTCTTTTGAGGGTGTGACCTTGTCAAACTCTTGATGAAGAGGCTGTCTCCTAGCCTCTTCCATTTTTACTTGTGGCTTCTTCCCTTCACTTTTGACAGTGGGTGGACTTGGCATTGCCTCTACTACAAACTTTGGTTGTAGGAGCTCTTCTGTAGGTCTATTGGGGTTGAAAGTATCTTTGTTTTCTGACTTAGAAAACTTCAATCTAGAAAAAAATTGCTTGACTTTTCCCCAAAGTTTGCGGGCCCAGGTTGAGAAGAAAGTTTGGAGGTTGCCTAAGAACTTGTTGCCTTCCTGATCTATTTGTGATAGTTGTACCTCTGGAGTGGGTTGTTCTGTTTCTGTAACTTTTTGAGTTTTTCCGGTTGGTTTGGAATACTGTGCTTGATTCCCTCTGTTGCCAAATGGATCAGTGCTCCTCAAGCTTTGTGGCGAATTATCTGACTTATCACCACTGTCAACGTCAGAAATAACAGCTTTTGCCTCACTACACCAGTCATCACTGTTCATGTTTCGTGCTAGAGACTCCACCAGGCTGTCTTGCGTTGCAGGCGTAGGATGAGAATGGCTCAAGTCAACCAATCCACAGAGGATCTGAAGGCCACAGGGGATCATTATGCAAAAAGCTTTCATCTTCTGACCACAAATGAGCAATCGTAAATAAAGCTGTAGCATTCGATGGTGGGGTTTGGAAGGAACCGTCAGCTAGAGTGGACCACACCGTTTGAAAGAGTGAGGCGCGTGACGGTGCGTCATACCCGGAAAAGGACGGTAAATTTTGTCGGTTGGTATTTCTGAAGTTGACGATGTCCTGATACAGTGAGTGGTATAGCTGCAAGAAGCGTAACACAAAAAAAACAAATATCTCGAAAATGTACTCGAAGAATGAATGCAAAGAATTGCAAAGAAGCTCTTTGAAAATGTAGAAGTGAAAAGGATAGATAGTCACACTTCTATTGGTTTTGAGGTGACGCTGTGTTCATACATATATCCAGCAGGTGTTCCAGAAATAATTCCAACTATGTACAGTCAATTCAGAAAAGCTTATCACAAATTCCCCGCCCATTTGCTGAGTTTTGCGGGCAAAATTGGTCAAGCTTGACTGTACATAATTCCCTGGAACCGAGCGTGTCCTCCTCTTGGGTGGAACTTGTGTTAAGCTAAAAATGATTACATAATGAAGTCTTATACAAACTCGGGACTTGCTTGAGGAAACTGGAACATAGGCAATTTCATCAGCTTGGGTCGCAAAAAGTGTACAATACACTACTACATGGACCAAGACTTGAATGCTCACTTCTGTGCAAAGAGTCATGTATTTGGAGAGACGGGCGGTTGTGAAGAAGGTATGTACCACAGGCTAAGACAATAAGGGTACACAAACATTACAACCCATTTGAAAAACCCATTTGAGAAAAAATAGAAAAACCCATTTAAAAAATTATTTTTTTGAACAGAAAAATAAATTGGGTCCCTCTGGAATTTTCTGTTCAAAAAAATATTTTTTTGAATGGGTTTTTATATTTTTTCTTAAATGGGTTTTTCAAATGGGTTGTAATGTTTGTGTACCCTTAATGTTGAACCAAATAATAAAATCAGTTGCAGAATAATCAAGTCCCATGCAAACAAAGGTCATCAGAATCCAAAACAAGATGTGTTCCAAAATAAGATTTGAGGTAGAAAATGAGCTCTAGAATTACAAATCTGATGATATTATATAAAAACAAGTAAAACTTACAAACACTCTTCAACAAAAACTTATTACCCTTCATAAAAAACATGAGTCCTGAATCCCAATTAATAACAACAAACTTTGACAAAAGAGAAAAATCCAAGAAACCAATAAATAGGAGAGAAAGAGGATAACAAGAATATTGATGAAAAAAAACAGGAACTGGGGATTCAAGGTTCAAATGCCTTGCCTCTAACTCTTTGGTAAGCTTCAATGAGTTTCTTTTTTGATCTCTCTTCTTCTTTCCATCTTTGGGACAAGATTCTAATGCAAAAATGTACATCAATCAAAATTCAATTTAGCATTGATGACCACTTGGTGACGGCGATTGGGATAAAAACGGAAAGTGAAGACTGACTTGATCCTGCATACAGCCCTTACAGCTATTGCTGCACCTTTGAAGGAGCATTCGGTAGCTCGAATGGTAAAGTTTCCAATTTGACCAGCCCTTAGATCAAACTTCTCGAGAGCGAGATTAATAGCCACATTCCTAAAAAAATGAACATTCACAAAGTTGAGTTTCAAGGAAGTTATCAACCATCTCAAGTACCAAAACATTGTTTAGTCTTACGTGGTTTCCGTTTGACGAAGTTTGCCGAAGATTATCCTTTTCTGATCGGCCAGGTCGGCTCGGAATTGACTTTCACGAGTGAATAAGAGCTTAAGGAATCGGATCCTCAGTAGAAGTCCTTTTGATTCTGCTGAATGCTTTTTCTGATCAGCGACTGATATTGTACCAGGTTCACTGCAAAAAGCGAATAAAGAGAAGGATAAAGGTGTCAATAATCTCGATAAGGAGTATACATATTGGATCGCAAGATCTAAGTGATATCAGAATAAAATCAAGAAAAGATTACATACGCAGGACAGACATAATTTTGTTGTTCGGCTAGTAATTGGTTCAGCTGAGTTGTGCGAGCCGATAGCTCGTCTCGAACCTTAACAAATTCTTCATTCGAACGTGATTGTTGTTTGAATTGTTTGAAATCATGAGCGAGTTGAGCTGCCTCAGTTCTGACTTGAAATAGATCATCTCTCAAGTTTTCTGTGTCTTTGAGAACATCGTTTTTCAAATCCCTTAACCTAACAACCTCACTAGATTTCATTTCTAAGGTCTGACGAAGGTCCTTTAATTCTTCCTGATGATTTTCAAAGTTCATCTTTTGAGAGTTTGATGTTTGTTTAATATCATTTTTCAAGCCTTCAATTTCTTCCAGTAAGGCTGCTTGTTGATCTTCCAAGTTGGTTTTTTCTTTTTCGAGTGTCTTCACTCTGGCTTGAGCTTGAGAAAGCTGTTTTGAGAGACTATCTGACTCCCCTTTATAGTTTTGTAGCGCTAGAAAAGTAAAATGCATCAGTCAATATTTGTTTGGCCTTGTTCGAATCGAATTGCTTACCTCGCAGTTCGGCATCCGCACAATCGCGGGCCTGACACGCTTTAGAAAGTTCAATCTCAGTCTCTCGAAGTTTCTGAAGATAACATACACCCGAAAACTACGTCAGTCGTAGTTACAGCACTTGATCTAAACCATGAGATGATGGACCTCACCTCTTTCACTTCCGTGAGCACATGGTTAAACTGATCATTTTCTCGTTGAAGACGTTCTCGATCTTGACAGTCCGCTCGCAATTGATCAATTTCATCATGAGCCCTTTCTAGATCCTGAAATAAGGAAAAAGAGATTTAGTATCTGTGCTTTTTCTTTGGTTCGAAAGAGGACATTTTCAACGAACTTCTTGGAGCCGGATTAAATCTTGTTCATCTGCTTGTTGCTTAGCTTCGAGGTCCTCAAACTCTCGCTTCTTAGTTTCTAGTTGTTGTTCCAATTGTTGAACCTTCTTAGCTCTTGGTTGCGGATTCAGTGCAGAATTGGTATCCATTGTGTGGTTGTACGTATCACCTGTGATAGATTCACTATTACTGTTCACAAATGAGATATGATAGACGTGGTGAGCAAAGAAACGTAACAAAGTCAGCGCTGTTGAACTCACAAGCTGATCTCCAGGGCGTTGATGTCCGTCAAGACGCGAAATCGAACAATCTGATTTGCATCAAACTGACAGTCACATTCAGGACACTTTACATCCGCCAGTCGCTCCTTGACTTTATTAATCGTCCCCCGGGATCCAAGTAATCGGTCGAGTTGACCTTCAAGATCTTTCACCTTTGATCTCGACTCGGATAATTCAGCAGACAGTTGGACACGTTGCTCATTGGTTTTCGCCAGATGATCAATTTTTTTATCGATCGCGTCATTGGCCAGGTTCAACTGATGTCGAAGGTTCTCAGCATTTTGCTCTAACACATGAATCTCATTCAACATAGGGGTTATAGTGTTATCCGAGGATGCATCATTGGCAAATGTGGTCATCTACACAACGATCATGTTTGTCAGAGGGAAGGCTAAGAGGAACAAGAGAGAAGAACATTGGAAGTGAGGCTTACATTTGCTAACATGCGGTTCGGTGATTTGGGAGTACGAAGACTGGCAATTGACTTGAAAAGGTAAGAGTGGCTGGATGAGCGACCAGGTGTGGTAACCAATGCAGAAGCCTGCTGCCTTAATGTACGGACTCGTTCTTCTAATTGAGCTCGGTGCGTTTCGAGTGTAGTGATTTTCATTTTCAATATCTCAGAATCTACTTTCTCAATAGGAGTAGCCAGCTGTGCTTTTAATCGCTTAATCTCATCATAAGCCTCATTTAGTTCCTCGTTATTTCTACTGTTAAGTTGAGCTGATCGAAGGATTCTTCGTTGAGGAGTCGGAACTAGATGATCATTTTGAGAGAAGCTCGTCTCTAATGCTTGCGAAAGTCGTTGCTCGAGGTCCTTGATGGTCAACGCCTGTGTGTCGCGCGTCGTTTGTATCAAATCCAATTCAGATCTGAGCTTTGCAAGCTCAGATTCCTGGGATTTAGTAGTCCGTTCGGATTCATGGAGAGCTTGTTCGAGAATGTGATTTGAGGAAGTCGCTGCTGCGTGTTGCTCTGACATCTGATCAAAAGTCTCCTGAAGTTCTTTAATTCTCTTTTGCAAGCGTTGAATCTCAGCATCTTGCCTTTCTGCCTTTCTTTTGGCGGTGAAAGCGGCATCTTGGGCTGCTTTCTTTTGGCGTGCGAGGGTTTCGTTTAATTCCTGTGAATGTGCCTGGAGGGTACTGAAACCGCGGTCGACAAAATTCCCCGGATTTACACTATCTTGCTGGCTCAGAATTCCTTCTAGCTGCGTGTTCCTAGTCTTCAACAGCTGCAGTTCACGTTCATGCTCGTTGCGTTCTTCCTGCAACTCGGCTTCAAGCTGCTCTAGAGCTTCCTGGCGTGTATCGGCCACGTAGCGCGTCTCTTGGAGTTCAGATTCAGCTGTAGCGAGTTTTTGATCCTGTTGTCCCATAAGTTCGGGAATCTGACTTTTGATCGAGGCGATCTTGTCCGCGAATTCTTCCTCTTTTTCTTGAAGACGTTGAAGTGCCCGGGCAAGTTCATTCTCAGATTGTGCTAGATCCTCGCGAGTGCGTGCTAGCTCGGCTTGTAACTCGTTGAAGGAGGGAGAATTTGCTTGTTTAGAGGCAGATTTCAATCTGGCAATCTCGTCATTTTTACGGGCTAATTCTGAATTCATGGTCGCCAATTTGTTTTCAAGGTCACCAATTTCTTGCAGTAAGGCGTCTTGAGGCTGTCCTGAATCTCGTGAGGTTGAGAGATTGGAGATTTGCTGTTGTAGATGACGAAGTTCCGTGTCACGCTGCTCGATCGTTGTCTTCATTTGTTTGATTTCACGTTGTAAAACGGATACTTCGGCCGTTGATTTATGGCTAGGAAATCCAGAATGGAAGGATTGTGAGTGATTGGGATCTGATTCTGCGGAAGCAGTCTGCTGTAATGCATCATTTTCGCGTTTCAAGCGTTCAATCTCATCACACAAATTATGGTTCTCTTCCGTCAATCGGGTATTAAGACTATGGAGATAGTTGGCGAGTTTTGGACCATTGAACCTTTGAGATTTGTCATTGGTTGGGAAAGACGTGTTGCCGTTGAGGTGTCGACTGGCGGCACGAGTGGTCAGATCGTGCGCTGTGGAATCTGAGTCGGAAACAACTTCAGCTGCCACTGTGACATCCGGTAGAGAGCTAGCTTGTCCACCGTGGGCAAGGAACCCAGAGAGCTCTGATGTGTCATCGGCTGCTTCTGCCAGACGTCTAGGAACATGGGTGCGTTTGGCCGATCGAAGTTGAACAGCTGGCTGAGCAGCTTTCGAGTTTGACAACAATACAGTCTGACGACGAGCAAAATCAGTCCTTATACTTGTAGGTCGTAGCACCGATGTGTTGCCAGGGTATTTTTGAGGGGTTATCATCTTTTCACGATGAGGTGAGAAGGAAGACAGATTACGTGATGAGTCATGTGATGCTGAATGATGCATCTGGTGCATCTCCAGATCTTCTGAGATGTCATGTTGAAGCTCATCAAATGAATTAGATGCATGGACATGAGGCGAATCGCGTCGACCAATACCTGGGCTACTAAGATGAGTGTAGGAAGACGTTCGGAGGTTTGAATGCTTGAGATCATTGAGGTGATCTACGCGTCGTTCAGTAGCGTAGGCTCCTTCCGATTTTGGGGACTGGGCAATCAGAGTCGATTGAGAACTAGACTTGTTGGACGGCACCGGTGAGGGAGCAGACCTAGGTGGCGAGGAAGAAAGACGCTTGATAGGGGCGACCGAGGTAGAGAGAGTGGGCAGCTGGTTGGCCTTCATGTCGAAACTGTACTCCATATCATCTAGCGCTGAAAGATCAACATCGCCTAGTGAAGTTTTGGACGCAAATGACTCAGACTCATCAGATTCTGGATGTGCATCTGATAGCCTTGATTTAACAGAAGCGAAGTCTTCGGGCCGTGTTGTGCTTCCTGCGCTGGAGGAGCTCGACTTTGGCTTTCTTTGAGCTTCGCTCTCGCTGCTACTCACGATAATCATATTTTCGCGTTGAGACTGAGCAGCTTGGTCTTCTATGATACGACTTGCTTCAGGTGATTTGATTCCAAATTCATTTTGATTCTCCTGAGTTTCGTAAGGGTTGAATTCTGCATGAGTGGGAAGGTTGGAAAATTGATTCTTGTTGTTCATTTTCCTACGATCTAAAGGAAGACTTGCTGGCGTCGAGGTGAGATGGGAGGTGCTACGACCCGATGGGAAGTTTTGATTGACTGGGCGTGATGGACCAGGTGTTTTCAAGGGCTGGGCAGCGTTCTTTGCATCGATGCCGAACTGTGTACGTGAAACAAATCCAGTGTTTTGACTGAGTTCACGGATTCCAACATCGTAGCCATCCTGAGGTCTCATTTCGTAGCTGTTTTCTGATAGCGAAGAATCTGATGGCGGAATAGAAGGTAGACTCGTGAGTTCATTTTGTTCGTAGTAATCGGCCTCTTGAATTCGTTTGCCCAACTGGGTTGGAGATGTCATAGAAAGGCCTGATGTCATTTCGAGTTGAGGTTTTTGAGTTCGATATAATGAGATATGGTGATTATACGAAGCTTCTCATGGATATCAAATGGTTTATGAAAAGTAATCTGTTGATCGATGTTGAGAATGAGTGGTGGGGAGAGTTGCTTGGTAAACAGAGACGCGTCCAATGCAAAGTTTAGAATTTCATACAGCCACACTCGATATACACATCTTGAGTCAACGCTACATAGCTTTCAACCTCCTTACTAGCATATGCCTCTTAAAAAGGATTAATACAAATGCATAAAAGGTTACGATCATCTCACTCAAGAATCCTCAGATTGTGACGCTCAGGCATAAATTTATAGGCTTATAAAAAAACTACAATTAGTAATCCGGCCAACGATGAACAGCCAATTGTGGTGGGTTACCCAGAGTACTCTATGGGAAAGGTACTTTAGGAAAAGCCACAATGCTCGGAGCGCTGGAACCTCGTGTGGTCTTTGAATGATAGGTTGAATTCTGCATCAATGTCCTCCAACAGAATTTGTTGGTGCTCAATGTGGGCGTGTCAAGGTAAAACTGCTGGAAACAGGAGAGTTCAAAGACCTTGCTTCAGCGAGGTCAACTTGAATTGAGCCACTCCAGGTTCCGAGACACTGATGTGTCCCTAATTGGTCTGCGAGGAGAAAGCTGATGAGAACAACCATCGTCAGTAGGCACAATATCATCTCAGCTGAGCGAAGTTCATAACTTACAAACCCTCACCATGTATGGATATTTGTACACTCCTCTCACGTGTTAGATCAAATCATTCAGTTGTAGCTGCGAGTGCAAAGTTTGAGATGTCGTAAAATGGTTGTCGCCTGTTGTCGCCTGCGAGTCCATACTCCTTGAAAATTCCAGAGGCTGTGAAAGATTCTGTGCGAAATGGTATACATATTGGACTTGCACTTCACTCACCTGACGTGTGAGGGCCCCTGGTATAGCGACGCAGAATTCGAGTCTTAGCCCATGTATAGTGTACACCTTCTGAGAACTAAGCTATAAGAATCGCCGACATCCACGCCTCCAGCAATCCTCTGTAGGACTTTACATTCATCTCTAACCGATTATTTCTGTGAAGCAGGCTCGATATATAATCGACGATCTGATTATCTAGCTGTTTTTAACTTCGCTTGGTGACATCTTTTCTTACAGACCTTGTCGTCCATTTTTCAAGCAACTTTTCAAAACATATCTCCGTTTTCTTTGGTCCTACGCTGTTTTCTCGCTTAGCGATACACTCCGTACATCACCCAGTCCTCCCGGAATTTTGAAGCCTTATATATATTTTCTTTCTGACACCATCACTTCTAACTCCACCAGCCGCAGCGGTTCTTCAGATCACTCGCGTTTGGCATGGAGATGAAATCTCTCTGTATCTTTGCCCCCTACGCGCTTATGATTCTCTGTGGATTAGTCAAATGGTGCGATTCCCATCCTGCAACTATTTCGGAAATTGAGGTGCCCGATTTGGCAGCCACAACCATGGAAGGAGACGTCAATTCCAGGGAATTAAAAGCTGGCATTGCTGACTTCAACAGTGGTCACAAGGCAGATCCTTCATTGAACATACTGAAAAACGTTGATGCAGATAAAAATCAAAATGCTGCGAAAGCTGGTGAAGACTTCAAATCATTGGCCGGCGATGATGCAAGAGTTAGCCCACCCGGCAAAGAGGGCCAACCAAACACACCGGCTGAAGGAGAAAAGAAGTCGTTCCTGAAGAAAATTCGATCCTTCTTTAGGGACGGGCCCGTCAAATTCTGGAAAAAAATCAAGCAATGGTTCTCAAAGGCAAATATCTTCAAACGAGATGACAAGAAACTCGTCAAAATCAAGAGTTTTTTCAGAAAAAATTGGTTCAAGGGTCCTAAACCCAAGAAATCGGCGGTAGCGAAATCTGCCAAAGAAATTCCTAGCCCAATGCAGCCCCAGGAGGATAAGGCAGTGAGAATTGAAAAGATGGAAGATAAAATCCCGTCAAACAACAAAGAAGTAGAAGTGAACAATCCAGAACCAATTCCTTTGGCTTCATCCCTCGACCAATTGGAGGACAAGGCAGGGGAAATTGAAAAGATGAAAGATAAAATCCCGTCAAACATCAAAGAAGTAGAAGTGAACAATCCAGAACCATTTCCTTTGGCTTCATCCCTCGACCAATTGGAGGACGAGTCAGTGGGAATTGAAAAGATGGAAGATAAAATCCCGTCAAACAACAAAGAAGTAGAAGTGAACAATCCAGAACCAATTCCTTTGGCTTCATCCCTCAACCAATTAGATAAACCGCAAGTGGACATCAAACCATCTAAATTGGTGTTTTTAGATGAGAAAGCTGAAGAAGTCATCATATCTGTGGAAGATATACTAAAAAGACACAATGTTCATTTAGATGAGGAGAGAAAATCTCTCTTAGAACAAAAAATAAAAAATCCTACCATCATACAGGAACCGATCTCTCCCTTGACAACCCCCGCCAAAGATTACAAGGAATTCCTGGAGTACACCGAGAGATCCTTGCGGGATGTAAATGAAAGATATTCTATTTATGTAGATATCATAGAGAAAACTCTCATAGAAGAAGCCCGACCAAAACTTTCAAAAACCAGGACACCAGTTTCCCATTTGGAGTCTTCCTCTAACAACTTAGAAATATCAGAAGCAGTAGCACCCACGGCAGAATCTCGATTGGTGTTAACAAACACAGAAGTCAACTTACTGGAGACAGCTGAGAGGATACTGGACAATGCAGTGACCAGAAACTTGGCCTCTATAAATTCTTTGCAGAAAGTTATTCTGGAAGTAAATAGGGACCCTTCAAGCTTTGGTGAAAAGACACTGGCTGAATTATTTTTGATAAAAGAAACAGTTGATAAAGCCTTTGCAAGTCACAATAAAATTTAGATTTCAGACCAGCTAGAGGGGTCTCTAGATATACAAATTACCCTCCATTGTGTTCACTCCTCTTTTAACTTGTAACTTTCCATTTTACATACCTGTTATGATGTAGGGTGATCATAAACTAGCCTACTATTATTTGATAAACTTATTTCAAACTCCTACATGTTTCAATCTTCATCAAGGTGCATATAACTGGTCTCTTAACCTCATACTCATCTCAACATAAATATTTCCTTACTCTCATTAAAATTGAATTTAAAAGGTATATGTAGAATTGGAATATTATCCAATGTGAATGATACTACAATTATCTGACCAGGAATTAAGAATCTATGAATCTCCTGCTTTTTTAGGAACATGTTGAAGTCTTGCATACCACACAAATAGGCAAAAACAATGAAGCCACTGGTAGGTTGTGGGTCCACTTAATTCTTTTTAGGTGTCCCTCCACCCTTGGGTTCCCTCACAACTGCCTCCTATACACATATTTCTTGGTGAATTTGTTTTCATCAGCCAAGAAGGTAGAATTCTATGCCTGTGGTTCATATTTTAGTCCTGAAGTCAGCCAGGCCCCATGGAGTATCAAGTTAATTAGAAATTGCTCCTTATGGTCAAATAAGCCTCCTCTCTGGTGTCTTCCTGACATTGTCCAGCTGAGGCATTTCCAAGTGCCCCAAAGCCTTGGGGTGAATTTTTTCTTCTTCTTGGTTGGCTATAATTTTGATAGATTCTTCTAGCCTGAATGTGCTTAAAAGTGCACTCATGCACTAGCTATCTGATGCTCCAGTATAGAGAGCCAAATATTTCCTGGTTTCTGGCAAATTTGGGTGTTGAAGTAGGCCCAGGGGTTTCTGAACTTTTGACCAAACTAGTGACCAGGCAGGCATGTCTGAAATAGGCCATCTGTTTGCTTGTTCCCCCTAAGTGATAATGGTGAATGTTCTCCTTTTGTAGAGCTTTTGTAATGTGGCTAAATTTTCTCCTCTCAACTTCAATCCAATTTTCCACTCACATTACATTCCCGCTGGCTTAGCCTAAATTATCTCCAATTAAGCATGCTTATCATTTCTCAAAAACTGCTTGTGCAACATCACCACATCCCTTGCCTCCTGAGGTAAACCTTATATAGAACCAAACACCATGTAAATATCTGTGTAGCACGTCGACGTGCACACACGAAAGCCTCTCCGTAGAACCTGTAATGACCCATCAAAGAGGTGCCACATCAAGCGCATCTTCCCCTTATCACCTGGGAGGTTGAAAGGCAGTTGACCCCTGCTGACAACAAAGGATTATGCAGATCCTTTGAACAAATCACAAAGCACAAAGGGTGCTCAACAGTAATCTCAGTCTCATTTCAACCAAAAGACTTTGAGATTTATTTCAAAACTCTCCGTGTGTGCACGTCGACGTGCTACCCGGATATTTACATGGTGAAATGTAGTATACTTTCAAGTATGACTTGAAGTGTAGGGCTTGAAATCTTTGTAAGACCCAACATTCAGACATATATCTTAACTTTGATTCTTTTACCAACTTTGTACAGTACCAATTAATAATGAATGGAGGAGGCAACGGTGAAAGTTCATCAAAAGAAATCAACTATTTTATAAAGGTCCATTGGACCTGAAACATGCAATGTTCTAGCCTTAATTTGAGTATTTCAAGAATTGGTGTTGCCATCTTGATTGGATTTTGGATAGTCAAGGAGAACTAAAGATTATACTATTGCACTACAAACATTATTCAATTTCCCCAAGTGGGCAGGAAAAAGTGATTGGCAGTATGATTTTTCATAAAATTATCTATCACTGCACACCTGAGCCATAACACCCACACTACATATGTGTAGCAGGCTCAGTGAATAGCTGGTTATCATGTACATACAGTTCTGCTCAGTTATCTACTTATCAGGATAGGTTGTTCATATGTAATACATGCTGTAACTTTTTTCAGATTGACAAAAGCATTCAAAAGATTGACTACATACACTGACTCAACGTCTTGGTGTAATCTCATCAACTCAACTGTGTTTAACACCCTTTCTGTTACTAAGAAAGAGCTTCAACAATATTGCCTGAGCAGCTACAGAATTATATGTAGTGAATGTTTGGGACAATTCTTTTAAAGTCAAAAAAGTTACATGGGGTATAACATGTGATTTATTTATTCTGATGGGCAAAAAACTGAACAGACCTGTATGTACACAATAGACACCTATATATTTTGCTTGCTGCACTTATGTAGTGTGGGTGTTATGGCTCAGGTGTGCAGTATTGGATCCTTTTATGACAAGCTGTACTATTAATCATTTTCCTCTTCCAAATTGGGGAAGTTGAATGATGTTCACAGTGTTGTGTTCTTGGAGGTAGATAAAAAGTATGGTATGGATTAATATTTGAAATCCTCTGAGCCAAGAAAGAAAGCTGAGTATGGTTAAGTTTGGGTCAAAAAAAATTGATCAAGAGGAGGATACAAATTTAAGTGATAATTCCCTGAAAGAAGTTCAATCTTTGTACTGTAGAGTTGGAACCAGGTGCTTATCATAACCTTGTTCTGATACCAATAGACAATAGATACATGTAATTGAAAAGAAGGATCAGTGATTAAAGCAACAAAAGTTAAATTCAAGAGAACAAAAGAGGAAAACTTTTGAATATAATTAGCTCAAATGTAACTATTTGACCTATTAATTTTAATCCTTTTATAGTCCTTTTGAAGTGAAAAGTGCAATGATGAAAGAGACTTGTGACACCTATAATGATGTCTTGAAGTTGAACGCCAGAAATTGTATGCAAGTCTTAATGGCTCTGAAGACCACAGGCAAAATGAAAAGACCTATACAAATTTAAAAGGTACAAGAACAACAATAGTCCATATAAGATAGGAGAAGTGTACAAAAGTTCAATACTTGTCACTTGGATTTGTGAATCTGTAAGAAGAGAAACACTTACACCTCCTTTTTCCTCAGTGAACTGACAATGAAACAGAGGTAATTTGGTGAGGTAACAAATCTATTTAAAGAGTTAAACTTAGGTTTGAAGTTTGAATGTAGCAGGTTTGAATTATGTAATTTAATTTTTACTTGAATAATGAGTCTGACATGTTTGAAACTGACAAAAGTTGGGGTGACCTTCTCAAAATGTAATAGACATGCATAGACATGAGGCAGAACAAAGTTAAAGGGTTTTTATTGAGCAACTCCATACAATGCTTGATTTGATTCAGCTTTGTTGTGGACCAATTGACAGAGATGAAGCAAGTTGATGAAAGAACCTCGAGGTGAAAAGAGCTGACAGAATTGGAAGAATTTCCAACTAAGATGGAGTATAAAGAGTATAAAGCAGAATAAAACCAGAACGTGTGCAAGAAGTGGAGGACCAAAAGACAAAATAGTAAACTCATGGTCAGAAAAAAATTGTGCAGGTACCTTGTACCTTTTTGATATTTGAAGCCTTGCACCTAAAACTGTTTCCTATATCACTAGATCATAGATGTGGTAGACCGGTAATGGTATATAGAAATTGCTGATCCAGACTGCCAGTTTTCATCATATCAGGGCACTTGAAAATATTCAGGGTTGCCACAAACTACAACAACACCACCAAAAAAATCATACATAAGGCCATTGGGTTATTGTTTGCTGTGATTGTCCCTTGTCATCATAAACCCCCACTGTAGGGTACAGCTATGTGCCAGGTATTTGTATTAATGATTCCAGATACCACCCCCAGTGAACCTGACAGGAAGCTGTGGATGTGGGCAGTACACCACAAAAAAACAGAGAAAGAGGGTTTTTTCTGAAGGGGGTGCAACCATTCACCGGTAATAATGCAAGAGGGAGTCAAACTAACAATGCAAGTCAACCAAAGAAGCTGGCTCAAGAAGACAAGAAGACATTTCTGAAAAAACTCTCCTCCTTCTTTGGTGATGGGCCGGTCAAAGTCTGGAAAAAAATCAAGCAATGGTACTCAGGAAGCTCTGCTGAATTGAATCCTAGTATACTTTGATGGGTTATTGAAGATTTGAAGAAGCTAAAAAAATCAAACTTAACCCCCAAAAAATTGGGACCGGGGCCGGGTCCAGGGGGCAGTTGGATTCAGCCTTTAGCAACTGTCAGCTAAACGAACTGGATAATGTGTCCAGCCTGATCCTGAGGCTCACTGTCTTTACTCTTGCCATTCAGGCCATCGGGACGGTCAGAAAAGAAGAGTGGCACCCAGAATATACCCAATACTTTCGTCATGCGTTGGTATAGTTGATCAACTTTTTGCTGAGAGTTCGAAGTTTGAGATGTTTCAACGTTGGCTCGGCCAGCAGCACTTGTATTCTCCATTACCGCCTGTCCCTCCGTATACTGTGATTGCGGGTGTGTGCGAAATCTGATAATCTGATGGCTTGCGCGGCAGTCGCCTTCAATCGCTTGCTTTGAAAATGGTATGAGGGCACTCGTTATAGAGGCGCAGTATCCAAGTCTCGACCCTTGTATAGTTTACAACTTTCGAAAACCAGGCGGATAGACCAGTTCCTCAAGAAAGTCACGAGGTTCTGTAGCACTTTATCTTGATCTCAAACCGAGTATTTTCTGTTACTCAGGCTAGTTATATAAACAGCAGCCTCAGCCGAATATATATGCGACCGTCTATCTTTCTTGACCTCCACGTTTGTGACCAGCTTTTTACGATCCTTCCAATTCATTCTTCGAGCAACTTTTTCGAAATATTTGTCCATTTCCTTGCGCATTACGCTTTGTGATCTTGCAGCTATACAATCCTTATACCACTCGGTGCTCTCAGCACTGATCTTACAGACCGGTAGTCTACCTTATTGGATCATCGTCAGCTTCACAAGCACAGAACGTACAACTTACCCTTTCTTTCCAGGTATGATGCACTTCACTGCTTCAAATGATATGGTGCACTTAGCTGATTATTTCCTTAAACACCACCACTGAATATTGCATCGGTATATAAGAGTACTCATCTTTGATCTGAAGATGAAATCTTTTTGCATTTTGTTCACCTATAGTCTTCTGATTCTTTGCGGATTGGTTGACTGGAGTTGTTCTTATCCCGCAGTGGGCTTGGAAGGTGCCTTGGACGGGTCGATGGCTAGAGACGTGAAGGAGTCTGGTGGGGGAAAGACTGTCTTCACTGACGTAAACAGAGGTAACAAAGTATATCCTTCACCCAGACTCGATACATCTGATAAAAGTGTCGGACCAATAGGAAAAACTGGAGGAATACCAAAAGATAGCCGATATTTTGAATCATTGGCCGGTGATGATACAAGAGGCAGTCAGTTTATGGGCAAGGTCCGAACCTTCTTCTCGAGTTGGCCGATCAAATTCTGGGAAAAGATTAAACATTGGTTTGCAAAATTAAACTTCTTTAAATCTAAGGATGAGAAAGTTATCAACCCTGCCCAAGATGCGGTAGTCATTCGACCCGAAGAAGGACCCGTGCCAAATCGAAGTAATTTCAAGGGTGCACAAAATGACCCTACCCCTTCTGAGAGTTCGAATGGTGGAAGCCCACCACAACCACCGAACGACTCCAGGGGAGGTTCGAATGTGGCCAGCCATCCGGTAAAACCAAAGAATCCCAATGGCCCCAATAACCCTAACGAAATGCCTCAACCGGCTCCTTCTCACAAAGACAAGTCAAATACCAATTCCCAGGAAGCTGTACGAGCAAGCTCAACCGCACCGAGAGGACCACCACGCAAAGCACCCGTTCGTGGTGATCCAAATACGGCGACTGAAAATTCTAATGCTTTGACCATTACAAAACCAATTTTACCATCGAACAGTGTGGATCGCAACTCTCAACTCATAGTAGCCCCGTCGAGGGACGCGACTCCCTCTCACATCTTGACATCGAACGCCATTGAACGACATGCACAGAAGCCGCAAACTCTAGATAGGTATAATCAAAATCCCACTGCTCTCTCCGTTGGACACTCCGAAAAACCAATTTTTCAGAGTGCTCAAGCGAGTTATCAAGTTTTTCCACACGGCCACGATGGTTCTGGAACGGAGGTTACATCAATAAAAACACAGAAGGTAGAAGTTGTAAGAGATCCTGTAACCAATAGGCCGGGACTTCGAATCAGCGCAGCGATAAGTCAAAGCACAGTCCAAGGTGGACCCGGCCATCTTCAAAACCTTGCTGCACTTGGAGGTGGGCCTAATATGGCAATTCCTACCCACGCCATTGATAACCAAAAACATTTGCTTAAAGGAGCTGGCCGGACACCTTTGCCTTGGAATGGTCCATCATCTACATCAAACTACTTACCAAGCACAAATCCAAGTTTTGGTGCTGGCAATAAGTTTGTGTCAACTCAAAAGAGACCCATGGAACAGAATTTTCAGCCAAACTGGGGTTCCAATCCTAATGTTCCTGGGAGTAAACAAAAGGCATATCTTGAAGAGATTGAAGACAATTATCCTCAAGAATTTCAAAAGACCACAGTTCCAACGGCTAGAACCTCAAAACAGAACCTGGATTCAAGCACTGCTTCAGGTCCTAAGAAAGAAAGTTCCAGTAGGATGTTTGACCCACCACCACCAATTATTACAGACATTACAGATGATCCTCTACAATAAGAGGTCTTCAAAATTCCTTACCTTTCAACACTAAGAAAAGACAGAAAAATATCTCCAAGCAACAACCTGCAGCTCCCTCTTCTAACAAATCAAACAATCCACAATTGGTGACACCAACCAATGATTTTTAACAGATGAATTGCTTCCTTTTGATAACATCATTCATACCAGACTGAAAATATAAAGAGGTATTTCAGATTGATCCAAAACTAATCCAAAAAAATCTTGAAGACACTCAAAACCAGTTTCAATTAAAATACATTTTAAAAATCCACTTTTATCAAAGAAAAAAATTGGAGGAAGTTTCAAGCTAAACTTGAAGATATGAGAATTCCTCATTAAATTCCATCAAAACAAATCAAAGTAAAAGATGTTTAATCAAGTGTATTTTACACACGGTAACCTTTCATAAACCTTCCTCATACAAAAAAGCACATGATTTTATCTTTTTTTTATTTTTTCTGACGTAGACCATTTGATATATGAAAAACTAGTCTTCACTGACTATTTCTACCAGTCAAAATCAATATATATATGATAATCAAGTGATCAATTCTCAAATTATTGATTTCTACACTTAAAATTGATCTATGTGTGATGTAGATACATGATATATATATCTTTGAATGTTCCAGATCTTTGTTGATAGTTGACATAATTGGAAATTTTCTACCCTGAACAACTACAGCCACACTTTTATCAAGTAAAAACTTTTATTTTCCTTTTCCTTTTTCAAAAATGAGCAACAAGCAACATTTCAATGGCTGTAAAAACAATCCACATAAAGAATTATTTCAATATCCCAACAAGCAAGTCAGAGAGTTGATCTAAAGTTCTTGAATATTCGTGGCTCTCAAAGTAGACCCAGTTTCAGAAAACCCAATTGACCCAGTTTTTTTTTTGGCTAGGAGCTGTCAGCAAATTTCAAGTTGATACACAAAGTTACTGCCAAAAATCAACTGGGTCAACCAGGTTTTGTTGGAACTGGGTCTATTCCGAGAGCCTCTATTGTAGTTGACATGCATGATTCTTTTCTCTCCAAGATACACCCTAAAAGCAAGAGAGAAATGAGATGATTGATTTCCTGAGCCAACAGAGTGAGGGTGTATCTTGGAGAGAAAAGGGGATTTGGTACAGTGAGAAAAAGGAGGAAAACTGAAGGAACAGGATTTTCACAACATCACATTTTCTCCATGTCTGTGTGAGACAAAGAGTATTGAACATGATCTCAGGTCTTAGTTCCTACTACTCACATCATTGTGATCATCTTAGGGTGCCTATTTTCTCTTGATCACTGATACATGATTTCAGGTCTTGATAAATACTGTAATCATTGGCAGGGTTCAAGCTGGAAAAGTTGCCTCAGGAAATCAATCATCTCATTTCTCTCTCACTTTTATCAGTTTTTAACTCACCCTACACCCAGGTACAGATAGTAGTCAGACATTACAGTAAATGTTTATTGGAATGTTCTTTACTAGTCCCTGTTTCTACTGGTTTGTTTGGAACCAATGGAAATGGATTTAACGGGACAGTTGTGTATTTATGTGTATGTACAGTCAAACCCATGCAATTGCATACCTGTGCAGCTGCATAACCCATGATAATGCATAACCCGTGATAATGCATACAAAAAATTCTTAATCTTCATAATTTTTACTGCCAAATTTGACAACGGAATTGCATAACCCATGAAAATGCATAGCAAAAGTCTTCCACCCAAATTATGTGAGCGCACAGGCTTGACTGTAGATGTTGTAGTGCAGATTGGGGATTGCCTAGCCCATCATTCAGAGATCCCCATTCACAGTTGCAGGTGGTCCTACCCCCCTCTACTCTTTTTGAGTAGCCCTCTTCAAGAAACCTAGCCTCTCCTTACACAGGAAGTGATGGTTTGCCTCAGGCACACCAGCTTAGTTAGTATAGTCTATCTATGACATTTTCAATATAAAGAAATCAATCTATATGTTGAAATCTAGAGATTTTGAAAGTAGAGAATAGAGATAAAACGCTGTGTTCAATTTTTTTGTGAGGTGACACAATGTCTTGAGCCTTCACAATGGGATTTAAAGCCAAAGCACTTGAGAATCCTGCTGTGCTCAGACCAAACCTGAGCCTGGTGTTTTAGTCAGACTCATAAGCCCCTCTTTGAGAGCAGACATGGCCATGTTGAAAGAGGGGTTTAGTCAAGGTTAATGATGTATGCACATTGTAAAGGATTGATTAAAACAGCTCATTTGAAGAAACACTTGATTCAATAATTGTGTCTCTGTGGTAATTCAAACACTACACAGACGTGGTGGATAAGTGATACTTTCTTGAATGAAGCTTGTTCACATTTGACTTCTCCCTTGTATATATAAAGAAGTTTGAAATATTTGGTAATGAATCAAGGAAGGGAAAAAGTGATCAAGTCCAAGATCTTCCAAAGGGTATTGAAACTCATGGATTTTAGCATGAGATATATGATTTTTTGGAGGTTAGAAGATCTCATGTATTTATCTAGTGATATTTTGATTGTCATGCAAGGCAATGATAGTACACAATGGTGAAAGAATCCATTTGGCCTGCTACATCTTTGTACTCAAACATCTCTGCCAAACAACTCATCTCTCCTAACTGTTGTTCTGCCAAACTTTCCAGATTCCAAAATTTACATTCCGTGTTGTGTTCCAAGCATATACACATGATCATTCTTGAAAACTTCCTACTTCATTTCTTGGAGCTAGGTAGAAGTGAAGTAGAGATATATGCGTGTTTTAAATTCCTTCAGAGGACAGAAGTGTTATTTACACGGGTCATCTCAAGTTGGCTAGCAATCAATTTACAGCTACCTACTCCAGAATACAAAGAGCGTGGTTTGACCAAAAGCTGAATAAAGAAGTTTTGAACGCTGGCTTGCATATCAATGCTACAATTATATGCATCTGGACATCAAACATATCTATATAGTTTCCTGCTTGAATGTTCTTTTGAAAAACCTATGTACTGAGAAAAAATCAAGTTCATAATCTTTCATGATCCATGGTAATTGATTGCATATGAAATCAGGTTGAGTCGTTCGAGATACGAAAAGTTTCCCTTTGATCCCTTCATGATGTTAACAACAAGAAAAATTCCCCGTTGATGACAATCTGATGAAATATGATGATCCCTTTGATACAGGCTGTAATTTGATGATGATGAGTCAAGAGATGAAGATGAAGATGAAGTGAAAGTGATTCTGGGGAACTGTTTCTATTGAAAGTGGGGAATGAAGTATCTGAAACTGCCACCAGCAGTTACCGTTCTATAAAAGACACCGCGGGAATCAATGAGTGTGAAACTTGATTGAGGAAAGTTGCGGTGACAGAGTCCACAACTTTCTCCAATTGCAAATTGGGTTCGCAATACATTCACAATGCGTTTGCTGGATACCCTTGAGACAGCCATGTACAGCCATGTCAACTCACCACAACCGCCACATTCACCTACACCACAAATCCAATCCTAACATGTCATGAATCTAAAGTATAGAGGAAAATTTTCTAGTATGTACGTTATGCTCAAAGAGCACAGATATTCATAATGTCACACTCACAGTCACAAACGGAGTGAGGCTGAAAGCGTCCAGCATTCCTGACAAAAGTAGAAGGGTTCAGGAGGGAAGCACTTGATTGAGAATTCTTTTGGTGAATCAAGGAGTAAAATATTCTGTGAAACCATTCAATGGAGGGTTTATGAGAATTGGAGGATTTGTAGCGTAGGTGAAGGTGAAAGTTGTGGTGAGTTGAAACAGCTGTACATCTCAAGGGTATCCAGCAAACGTATTGTGAACATAATGCAAACCCAATTCGTGATTGGAGAAAGTTGCGGACTCTGTCACGGCAACTTTCCTCAATAAAGTTTCACACTCATTGATTCCCGCGGTGTGAGTTCTAAGCAAACGTTTTCAAAACTTTTGTAAGCTGAACAGTATTTCCTGGTGGTGACAACTTTCCTTTTGGATATGATATCATTTTGGATTTGAGCGTTGACCAACAAAAAATCATAAGGCACAATGGTAGTGGTAGTCATTGCAGGGAGGGATACTTTGTTGTTCACAATGAGTGGGGAAAGGAAGAATAAAGAATTGAGAGTTTGGGAAAGCTTTTGTCACCAAGTGTGTCCTTCCACAAGAGAGGTAGTTGACAATTTTGTTTTGAAGACCTTCCAGATGACAAAATTTGATGAGAGGTTTATGATTCAGGATAGGCCATGGTATTGTGCAGAGAAATGTTAGCTCTACAAGATTTTGTATGTTCAATGATGATATTGAAATAATCTAGAATAGAGTCAACAGCTGAAAAGAAGACTACCATATAGGCAAGTTTAAGAGGTCCAATGAGATCCTGGAAGGAGGCAATGGTATGGATTGGAATTGGAGTCTGTTGCTGGAAGGAAGTGAATTATCAGTTTTTATGGGAGTAGGAGTTGTCAATAGATTGAGTCCTGGATATACCACACTGCCAACATTTTTACCTCGGATCTCTCAATCCAAGGTATTCTTGGGTGTAAACCCTCGGACAGTCCTTGTCCGAGGATTTGATCCAAGCCATTTCATGGCGGATAAGATTTCCTTGGATTGAAACTTTGAACAGGATTTGTCCGAGGATTTGCATCCGATGATGCCTCGGATTTCTCAACCTGAGGCAAATATGTTGGCAGTGCCACATAAAGCTTGTTCAGCATTGAGCTGAGCCAAGTCATCCAACAAGTATTCCAACAAGGTGCTGACAAGTGTAGGAGGGGAGTTGACGGGTTTATTTTTCAAACCTTTGTAGTGCAAACAGGAATATCTAATGCAAGATTGATGAAAAAATGCAATTTCTTTAGCTGTGATAGCAATAGGTAATAAATCAGCATTGGTGACTTCAGGGAGATTGACTTCAAACAGGTAGATATGGGAGGCTGCGGGAGCTGAGGCATCAAAATTAACCGTGGTGTTTGGCTAAAAGGCCTTCAAGGGAGGTATGAAATCTTGTGAAGGAGCAGGAAGATTTTCAAACAAGTGAGGAATAGCAACAGGAACTGCTGGCAGTTCAAGACCTTGACCGTCCAAAAGATGAGCTGAAGAGTCTCAAGAGGACAGCATTCTGAAACTAGGTGTGCCAGTACTAGTAAGACCACGGGTTTCCAATAAGGTGCTCCCCATGTCTGGGGTCTCCCCTTAGTACCCATTGCAAGAGCAGGATAGGGTTCAGGTTGAGGAGCTGGACCTTTAACCTTATTGTGGGTAGAAAAAGATGGTCCAGCATCTGGACCAGGATGTGGTAAGTTTTGTCTGGCGGCTGAACAGGGACGTGGTTGAGCTTGAACTTACTGCTGAGGCAAGGGAGGAGGAGTTGGTGGTGGCCTGATGGGGTAAACAGTGGTAATCCAGGGATCAGCAGTGATGGAGGGAGACCGGGTATACCTGTGGAAACAGGATGTGGATCAGCATGGGCAGTTCCTGGAGAGGCAGACTGTAATTCAAGGAAAGTGTTGGTGGGGGCAGCTTTTGAATTGAAATGGGAACAAGAAGGCAATGTACTCCTGAGAGCAGGACATTCCTTGCTAACATAGTGCCAAGGGATTTGATGTGGTGGTCAGAGCTTGTGGGCAAGATGGACACCGGAAGGCTTCAATTGTTTTTAATGTTGCCTTTGCCAGTGCTGTGAAATGCACGACTGGCGTATCCCACCGAATTGCAAAACAGGCCATTGTAGACATAAAGACAAAAAATTGCCTTGGGGACAACCTCAGCAAAGAGGTTGCTGGGGTTATTACTGCCATCTGCGGCTTGATAGTTTATAGGAATGGCATTGGTTTGAGTGAATAATTGAGGAATGTCATGTGACATAGTAATAAAAACTAGTCATCAAAAACTATCACATAAATGGTGATAAAGAGGTAACAAGTTTACCCGACCAAAGAAATTATATGTGAGATCAGTGAGATAGACCTCATATCAGGAAGATCTTCAAAAAGTAATGAGCACTTTCTAGGAAGACAATTTTAAATCTCTTTGATAATATAAAGCTGGGAAGAACTGATTTTGTGACCGTCCACAATCATATATAGGATTGTCATGCGAGTAAAGAGCTTCCTCAAGATCATGGTCATGAGCAGACTGATGAGGGATTGTCTTTTTGGAGAAGGTAGTGAGCACAGCGTGCAGATCATACACGACATGATTGCTTACATATTGCTTGTCCGAGCTGTGTCACGTTTTCAGTACATGTAACCTATTCTCCTTTCGAGAAGTTTGCTCCAAGGAACCGTAAACAAAGTGATATGCTGAATTGAAAGTTGAAATATATGTGGCTTGCTGAAACCCATGACTTGCGATTTTGTGAACCCATGAAATTGAACCTTACCTTCTGAATCTCCTCTAAGATTTCTCTGCCCGGTGGACTCGGTTAAGTTAGGGATTCACTTTAATCTAATCTCCCAAAGCGGTGTCGATACATTGATTCCCATTACATACAAGAATATCTGTATAACAAACTTACCCCAACCAGCCCGCGGCCATGAAAAATCATTTGACCACCACCTGTATTCTTTTTCCCATCATTGAAAAGAAGACGGTGAGGTATATCCATTTGTCCGATTTTCGTCCGTTCGCCTGACCAGTTGGACCTTCCTATATTATTTCCAGTTCTTGTCATCAAAACTTAGATCTAAGTCAGCAACTTGGGTTCAGCTTCTGTGTCTCTTGAACAGTTTAAAAATCAAACCCGTTTCCGGTCATGATACTTCCACAAATGCTACCTTCAAATAACCATAATATTACCGGTTTATCATCTATGTCAATCGAGGTTATAGAGATGATTCTTTACTGGGTTCATCATCTTCCTTCAACCCGGCACACTGATCAGTACCAAGAGACCGAAAGCAGTCTTAATGAAAATGATTATCCACGTCTCCGAAAATTCCGAGAAACAAATGATAGTCAGTACATTTGCTTAACAATCTCACCATTCTAGCCATCTTGATTCACGGCCCATCTGCCAATCATTGGATTGTGTGCTTCAGTGTCAAATATCGCGATTTTGTGATTATCTACTGTGCTGACATCATGATACATCCTTGTACTTTCAAAGGTCTTCCTTTGTGCGATTTACGATCACTTGCTTCAGTCAATCGTTCATTACATAAAATGTTATCTCCTTATCTTTTCCAGGTAATGTGTGCTCCGTATTACCATGTTATTCTTACGATTCATCAACCGATGTGATGATCTCGATTCCGCTCCAGTGTTTCGATTTCGAAGGTTTCGCGGCGAATAGACTAAAGCTCACGTTTGAAGACATCATCGATAGACATTCAGATCAATTCAGAGAAATCCGGGCGAGATTCTCATATAGTCATGAGCCAGATGGGAATTCTAAATCACGATCCGAACTTTTACTTAAAATCTTGAAATCTTGTGCTCATCTTACCGATATCGATATCGATCTCGACCCAGAACGTCTCGTACCTGCCACAAGGCCGAACATATTCGACTCAGGAGCCTTGCAAGACTCTTCAGTGTCGAATCGAATTCCAAACTTATTTTTTAGACCTATCTGTCAACTTACTTCGCTTACTCATCTTTCACTATCATCTCCTCACCCACGACCACCTTACACGGAGCACTTCTTAGTAGAGATTCTCTCCAACTTTCCTCAACTCCAAAGTTTTGGTTGTTCGCGTATTGATGCTGCTCATCCGAAGCCTTTGAATGGCCGACAAGCTTGCCTATCTCCACTGGGAATTCATCTCGCATCGCTTACTGATCTTGTTGAATTGGATTTAGAAGACGCAGGATGTTTGGATATCAGCTGGGTTAAACTTGACTGGAATAGCTCGTTGAAGGCATTATCATTGGACCGCTGTGATCGAGTCTCAATATCAGTCTTAAAAGGCTTTGTTGAACTTTTTAAAGCTACCTTGAAGACACTTGCATTTGTTGAGGTTTCCCGTTATAATCCAGACCCTTTGAACCTATGCACTTTGGATCCAGACTATATTCAAGATGTTACATTTCGATTTGAATTACCTAAACTGACCAATTTAGAAATCATAAGTCACTCGGCCATTCGATTCTCAAGAGCCTTTCAAAATTCAAAGCGCCTTTCATGGCTCTCGTTGGGTAACTATCCGCTGGAGCCACGTCAAGATTTGGAAGATTTAATCAATGAACGACTTTGGCCTAATCTGAAAAAGTTGGAGATCAATAGTCATACTTCTTCCTTTCGTAGAGCGGTTGAAGGTTTAAATGCCTTGTGTCAGAGATTTTCAATTGAGACAATTTTCAATGTGGATTTCTATAGTCATGAAGATGAGGTATATGATGGTGCTGGCGCGGATCATAGCATCGGCATAGATGAACTCCAGGGATATATGCATGGATCTCATGGTGAAGATTGGATATTTTATGGTGGCTGGCCCTGAGATTATGAAGCGGAAGGGTATTTTTATCGTCTATATTGTTTTAGTTTGAGGGATCCATAACACTTGTAGTTCAGGTTTTGAAGTCTTTTCTTGTTTAAAGCAATTTCTCATCCTGGTAAGAGAGAAAGTGCAGCATTGTTGATTTTAACTTGTTCAAAGAAAACTAGAACCTCTCACAGTCTTGCCATGTATTGCTCAATGTTAATGCCGTTAATGTTTAAATAACCAAATACGCAAAAGCAGACCTTACTTGAGCCCAAGCTGAGTGGCAATGTCTGCTGTATCACCATGCATGTCGCAGCGCAGTAAAACATACAAAGAATGTGATATATCAGGATACGGCGGTCATTCAGTCGGTGTCAGCTTTGCAATCCAGATCAAACGTGTTGTGTCAAACCTTCTCGGCCTCTTCAAGCGGGCAAAACGCTGGGAAGCCTAGACGCGTTTTTTTCTTGATTTGTCTTGCTACAAAGCAGTGGACAAGATGGGTCCTCCGACGGTCATCTGAGAGAGCGTGACCTTCTCAAGAGTCATTCATTGACGCGTCTTGGGCGTACATACTTACATAGTTGTTGTATAAGGTAACATCCTCAAACCCTGCTCCCTAGGGAAAGTGATGGGATAGTGTGAAAAAGGAGTCGCGAGTTGAGTTGGAGCTTGCGCAGTCACGGAACGGAGGACGCAACTTGACGCGACGGAATCTGAAATTATGGTTCCACCGCCAACATAAATCGAGATCCCTCCGAAGTTTCAAAAGTGATTCAGAACCCAACCACGAGGAAACAGAAATATGGCTGGCAAAACGAAACGAGCGATAAAACCGTCCAAAGCTTCAAAGTTACGAGCTACAGCAACTACAACTCCACCTTCACCAAATGCGAACTTGTCATGTATGCCAAACGAAGTCATAGAAATGATCGTTTACTGGATCAATCATCTTCCTTCAACTCAGCCAATACCTCAAAATCAACAAACCAATCCGGTCTACAAGGAAGTTGACCATGAAGATAAGGACCTTCGAGGCCTTCGAAAATTTCAGAAACAAAGCAACGGTCAGTAAAGTTGCTCAACAATTTTACTATTCTATCCACTTTGATCGACAATCAAGCTGATAATACATCAAATAACCTTTTTGTGCGTGATTATATACTTTGCTGCAATGGTGCACATCTTTGAACTTCCAAAGGTAACCCATTGAACGATATTCGATCGCTGGCTTCAGTAAATCGTTCTTTCTATCAAATATGCACACCTTATCTTTTCGAGGTAATTTACTTCCCTCGTTATTATCGCATTTTCACGAGTCAGTATGTAATGATTTCGATCTCCATTCCAGAGCTTAAATTTCACGGGTCTTACGGTGGATAGATTAACATCTACACTTGAAGAAACTATCAAAAAATATGCATATCATGTTCAGAAACTCCAGTGGAGAGTCTCAAACTCGAAATCCGCTTCAGAGGAGCGAGAGGAACTAGTGCGCTCAAATAAAAGTCGCTACGATCGATCTTGGAAGTCACAGTGGGGTCCTAAGGCACGATCGGGACTTTTACTTAAAATCTTAAAAGCTTGTCCAAATCTTGTCCATCTCGATGTAGATCTGGATCCAGAACCTTCAATGCCTACCAAAACTTCAGAGACGCGCGCAAGAAGCTTTCAAGACCTTTCATCTTCATCATCTTACGATCAAATGCCAAACATATTTATCAAACCCATCTCTCAACTTACCTCACTTACTCATCTCTCACTGACATGTCCAGACACACGACCATCTTACACAGAAACCTTTCTTGTAGACATTCTGTCAAACCTTCATCAACTCCAAAGTTTCGGTTGTTCAAGTATTGCTGCTGATCGTCTGGGCGGCGAAAAAGCGCCTCAATCACCACTTGGATTACACCTCGCTTCGCTTACTTGCCTTACTGAACTACATTTGCAAGGAGCAAGATGTTTGGATGCCAGGTGGAATCAATATAAATGGAAAAGCTCATTGAAGGCGTTATCATTGAAATATTGTTATTCAGTCTCAGACTCATTCTCAGATTTACACGGTTTTGTCCAACTTTTTAAATCGACCTTAACGACACTTATATTGGTTAGCGTTCCTGAGCCCCTGGAATCTGGTCCAGATGCTACAATTCAATTCAAGTTACCTAGACTCACCAATTTAGAAATTTCTACATGGACTCTAGGTCGATTCCCACGAGCATTTGAACATTCAAAGAAGCTCTCCTGGCTCTCGTTAGGCGACGAAGCGCTTTCCCGACCTCGTAAATTACAACGTCTGATTCAAGACCGACTTTGGCCTAAGCTTAAAACATTCGAGATCTCCAGTGTAGAGTCTTGCACACGTGAAGAGGTTTCAGGTTTAGAAGACTTGTGCAGGAAATATGGAATTGAGATAATGTTTCATACGGAATCTTATTCTTCAGAGGAGGAGGAGGAGGAGGAGGAGGATGATGACGATGATCATTCGGGATGCGATCTTAGTTTTTTTTACAAGTCCAAAAAGAAAGATCGATATGAGGACTATTTTGGAAAACGACCAGGATGTGCTTATGCTGATTCATATGACAGCAGCGACTCCAATTTTTGACTGAACTAATTCTAACACTCTGATTCAATATTAAGATTCTGGTTCAGGTTATGGGGTCTCTTTTCGATGGTCAGACGTGATGTTGACCTCATTCCAAAGTTGACGTTTATGTCACTGCAATTATGCACTAGGTGATGCGTTTTGAATTACACTGGGTACTATATCAAGATGACGTTGCATGAAACTTGATTACTTATGTGTCAATAATGAACCCCTGCTATAGTAAACTGCAATTCCAGGTTTATAATTCCATCCACTTTCCTTTATCATGTTCCTTTATCATGTTGTGCAATCTTTGTTCTTGCTGTTTCCATCTATGTCCGTGAATTGTCATCTTGTTATATTCATCTCATCCTATATTTTCATCCCATCTTATATTTTTATTCCATAAATATTTCAATCATACTACTAAAGAAGCCACACAAACTGATAGATCACCACGATACCTGTCTTGTAGATAGTAATCAACTCCACAAGGAGATGGTGACTTTATTGTTTAGAGGTGTTTAGAGAATGACTGATTGATGGTTCTGGAACGGAGGTTACATCAATAAAAACACAGAAGGTAGAAGTTGTACGAGATCCTGTAAGTTAGGTTTTCGACCTATTTTGGGAGCGGAGCGCAGTGCTGCGCTCAATCTCACTACGCACAATATCGCTCTTTTTTATTTTTTTTCTTACTTTGGTGTGCGTAGTGCAACACCAGTGTGCGGCGCTCATCACTACAAAAGACCTGAAAAGTCTAAAAAAACCATAAAAAAGAGACTCGAGCCCTGGCTCTGAGCGGAGCGATATGCTTCGCTCAGGACTTTCCTCTCCTCGGAGCGCGGTGCGCAGCCTCCGCTCTGGGTAGCGGAGGTTTGAGCGGATGCCAAAACCGCTCCGCTCACGCTCCGCTCGCGCTCATTCGAGCGGAGCGGTTGCGGTATTGCTGTAACCAATAGGCCGGGACTTCGAATCAGCGCAGCAATCAGTCAAAGCACAGTCCAAGGTGGACCCGGCCATCTTCAAAACCTTGCTGCACTTGGAGGTGGGCCTAATATGGCAATTCCTACCCACGCCATTGATAACCAAAAACATCTGCTTAAAGGAGCTGGCCGGACACCTTTGCCTTGGAATGGTCCATCATCTACATCAAACTACTTACCAAGCACAAATCCAAGTTTTGGTGCTGGCAATAAGTTTGTGCCAACTCAAAAGAGACCCATGGAACAGAATTTTCAGCCAAACTGGGGTTCCAATCCTAATGTTCCTGGGAGTAAACAAAAGGCATATCTTGAAGAGATTGAAGACAATTATCCTCAAGAATTTCAAAAGACCACAGTTCCAACGGCTAGAACCTCAAAACAGAACCTGGATTCAAGCACTGCTTCAGGTCCTAAGAAAGAAAGTTCCAGTAGGATGTTTGACCCACCACCACCAATTATTACAGACATTACAGATGATCCTCTACAATAAGAGGTCTTCAAAATTCCTTACCTTTCAACACTAAGAAAAGACAGAAAAATATCTCCAAGCAACAACCTGCAGCTCCCTCTTCTAACAAATCAAACAATCCACAATTGGTGACACCAACCAATGATTTTTAACAGATGAATTGCTTCCTTTTGAAAACATCATTCATACCAGACTGAAAATATAAAGAGATATTTCAGATTGATCCAAAACTAATCCAAAAAAAACCTTGAAGACATTCACAACCAGTTTCAATTAAGATACATTACAAAAATCCACTTTCATCAAAGAACAAAATTGGAGGAGGTTTCAAACTAAACTTGAAGCTATGAGAATTCCTCATTAAATTCCATCAAAACAAATCAAAGTAAAGTGTGTCCAATCAAGTTTATCTTACACATGGTAACCTGTCACAAACCTTCCTCATACAAAAAAATCTCATTATTTTATCTTTTTTTTAATTTTTCTGATGTAGACCATGATATATGCAAAACCAGTTCTTTACTAACCATTTCTACCAGTCAGATCAATATATATATATATAGCATTCAAGTGATCAATTCTCAAATTATTGATCTCTATGCTTAAAAATGATCTATGTGTGATGTATATACATGATCTATATATCTTTGAATGTTCCAGATCTTTGTTGATAGTTGACATAATTGAAGATTTTCTACCCTGAACAACTACAGGCATTCCAACATGACTTGATTTCTTGATTTCATGAAGAAGAAAAAGTTTGTGAGCTTGAAACTCAAGTTTTTACTGGATAAAACCTAAAAGTTGACTGCCTTGGCTTGAATCAAAGGTAAATTCAAATTTTCATCAAGTAAAAACTTAGGTTTCACTTTTCCTTTTTCAAAAATGAGCAACCAGAAACATTGGAACAGCTGTAAAAACAATCCACATAAGGAGTTTTTTCATTTGTTTTTCACATATCCCAAAAAGAATGTCACAGAGTTGATCTAAAGTTATTAGATATTGTAGTTGGCATGCATTATTTAGAGCCTTAGAAGATCTGGTCTGTGATATTTGATGAAGTAAGAATCTGATCAGAATATGGTGAAGTTCATCACAATAGCAGGGTTCAAGTTTGGCCAAAAATTGTCTGAAATTTTATGCACTTTGACCTTCTTGCCCTTTATTTTTTTTTCAAAAAATAAATTGGTGGGAATGTGCTTCTTTGGTGGGGCTTTTTGATAGTGTATTCAAAATCTGGAAATTGTAAGTAGCATCTTGGTGTAGGGACAGTGGTATTTTAGGCATTTTTACAGCTTGAACCCTGCTAATGATTTGTGCATTAAGAATTATAAAGACCTGATTTAATGTATCAGTGATCAAGAGAATATCCCCACTTGAATATGATCACAGTTATGGCAGTGTTATGAACTAAAGAATTGAGATCATATCTAAGTGACCAAGAAAAATGAGGGAGTTGTTTTCAGTCAGGTGACACAGATGATAAATAAGGGGGGTTTGAGTAATGATAGGTGGTACCCAGAGGCACACTGGTACCACTGCTTTCCATGACACAGTAAAGGTATTGTCTTGGGGTAATTCCAAGAAAGTATCCTGCTACCAAGGATACTCTTTCTTTGATGCAGACATGGAGAAAAAGTGAAGTTGTGGAAATTTTGCTTCAGTTTTCCTCCTTTTTCTCAATGCACCAAATACTCTTACTCACCCTCCACCCAGGTACAGATAGTAGTCAGACTTTACGGTAAGGCTTTATTGGAATGTTCCTTACTAATCCTCATTTCTACTGGGTTGTTTGGTACCAAGGGCAATGGATCCAATGGGATGGTTGTGTATTTATATGTATGTAGATGTTGTAGTGTAGATTGGGGATTTCCTAGCCCACCATTTAGAGCTCCCCCATCCACAGTTGCAGGTGGTCCTACCCCCCTCTACTCTTTTTGAGTAGCCCTCTTCAAGAAACCTAGCCTCTCCTTACACAGGAAGTGATGGTTTGCCTCAGGCACACCAGCTTAGTTAGTATAGTCTACCTATGACATTTTCATTATAGTAAAATGAATATATATGTCCACATCTAGATATTGTGACAATAGATAATAGACAAGACAATTAAAAACACACAAATCAAGGTCTTCTGTGTATCCTTGTACCACTTTTATTATTTCAACAGTTTTGTATTGTGAGGACATTTGACTCCAAGATGAAGTAATTTTGAATGGGTCAAGCACACATGTAGGCCATGTATCTAATAAGATCCAGATTTACAAGACCTCAACAACTTGACTGTGTTACTTTGCTTGAGTAAAAGTTGTGCTAATACTGGCACAAGTGCGTGTACAAGGTGTATAAGAAACTGTGTTCAATTTTTGTGAGGTTACATAATGTCTTGAGACCTCACAATGAGATTTCAAGCCAAAGTACTGGAAAATCCTGCTGTGCTCAGACCAAACCTGGGCCCGGGGTTTTAGTCATAAGCACCTCTTTGAGAGCAGACATGGCCATGTTAGAAGAGGGGCTTAGTTAAGGTTGATGATGTGTAAAGGGTTATAATATTCATTAAAACAGCTCATTCAAACAAACACTTGGATTTGATAATATACTGTGTATGTGTGGTAATTCAAACACTACACAGACGTGGTGGATAAGTGATACTTTCTTGAATGAAGCTTGTTCACATTTGACTTCTCCCTTGTATATATAAATAAGTTTGAAATATTTTAGGTTGATGAATCAAGGAAGGGAAAAAGTGATCAGAATCAAGGAAAGGAAATAGTGATCAAGTCCAAGATCTTCCAAAGGGTGTTGAAACTTGTGGATTTTAGCCTGAGATATATGATTTTTTTAGGTTAGAAGATCTCATATATCTATCTAGTGATGTTTTGATTGTCATGCAAGGCAATGATAGTACAATGGTGAAAGAATCCATTTGGCCTGCTACATCTCCATACCCAATCATCTCTGCCAAACAACTCATCTCTCCTAACTGTTGTTCTGAACTTTCCAGATTCCAAGATTTATATTCCGTGTTGTGTTCCAAGCATATACATATGAACATTCATCAAAAATCACTACTTCCTTTCTTGGAGCTAGGTAGAAGTGAAGTAGAGATAGATGCGTGTTTTAAATTCCTTCAGAGGACAGAAATGTTATTTACACGGATCATCTCAAGTTGGCTAGCAATCAATTTACAGCTACCTACTCCAGAATACAAAGAGCGTGGTTTGACCAAAAGCTGACTAAAGAAGTTTTGAACGCTGGCTTGCATATCGATGCTACAATTATATGCATCTGGACATCGAACATATCTATATAGTTTCCTGCTTGAATGTTCTTTTGAAAAACCTATGTACTTGAAAAAAATCAAGTTCATAATCTTTCATGATCCATGGTAATTGATTGCATATGAAATCAGGTTGAGTCGTTCGAGATACGAAAAGTTTCCCTTTGATCCCTTGATGATGATAACAACAAGATAAATTCCCCATTGATGAAGATCTGATGAAATATGATGATCCCTTTGATACAAGCTGTAATTTGATGATGATGAGTCAAGAGATGAAGATGAAGATGAAGTGAAAGTGATTCTGGGGAACTGTTTCTATTGAAAGTGGGGAATGAAGTATCTGAAACTGTTACCAGCAGTTACCGTGCTATAAAAGAAGGAACGATCTTGACGCAATTTGAAAAGTAGCTTGAATTAGTGTAACACTACATACGCGTACCTTAAGCTATGTATGTATGTACATAAGCTAGTAGATATCTTAAGTGGTCGAGAGTCTCAGTTTCAGTGAAGATCAATCCATCAAAGCAGACCAAGCACTATCAACCATCCAACATCCAACATCCACCTCATCACAAGCAACAAGCAACATTCTCATCAAACACAGAAAAAGAAAACCAAAGCACAAAAACTTATACCTAAGCAGACTCGATCAAAACAATATCACCCAAGACGATAGAGTCAACATGTATCATCCTCCAAACGGTCATTTACCACCACCTGGTGGAGCTCATAGTCGATGGCAATCAACTCAACTCATCAAACAACTAGCTCATTATCCACCTCATCATCATCCACAACAAGCACAAGCACAGCAATCACAGCAACCACCACCTCCGTCTCATCATCAGCACCCACAACAAACTCAATCACAGCAACAACAGCAGCAGCACCAGCATCATCCGCATCCTCAACATCATCCACATCATTCTCATCAACATTCAACCTCTTTTACTTATCCCAATCATCATCCTTCGGCTCTAACGACTCCAAACAATACCACTCCAACTCCTTATTCAACTCATTCAAATCAAAACCCTCATCCAGCTTATCATCCTTCACCCGGTCCTGGTCATCCTACCACATCAAATTCGATTGGAATTCTATCTTCTGGTATCTTACGACCTTTATCACAACAATCACAACAAACTTCTATAGCCGCATCAGGATCGATTACATCATCATGGGCAAAACAAGTAGAACACGCTCAAATCTCACGTGCCAGTGGTGCGGCTCATCATCATGCTAGAGCAGCTCAATTACAGATCAGAGGTCAAGGTAGTTCGGCTTTAACGATCACAGATCCCAATCGACCTTCAAAACCTATCACATCCTTTGCAACTTCTACAGCTGTTCCTCATTCTAGACATCGCGACTCGAACATGGATTCAATGCATACGACTGAAACCTTTAGATCTCAAAGTGTTAATTCGATGAGTAGTGGAACGATTTCGAATAAAGATCCAGATGGAATTGAACCAAGTAGTAGTCCAGAAGGAGGTTTAACAAGACCTAATCTGGTCAGTAAGAATGGAGGCTCACTCATACCGACAGAGAGAGGTAGTCAAAAACATAGTAACGGTCAAGTGACTCAATCATGGACAACGGTCGATATGGGAGGACTTAAATTGAAATCACTTTCAGATGCATTATTTAATTATGATTTCCTTACAACACTTTATATCCCACATAACTCACTTACTTCCTTACCACCTATGATTTCAAGATTAACTTCACTGACTGTACTGGATGTTTCATCTAATAAACTAACGGCTTTACCTGCTGAATTAGGCATGATCACCACACTTCAACAACTGTTTGTGTTTGATAATCATTTAACTTCATTACCACCTGAACTAGGATCATTACATCAACTTGAAGAATTAGGTGTCGAAGGAAATCCATTAGCCGAGGCACTTTTAAGTACGATACAAAAAGAAGGTACTTCGTCACTTGTAGCTTATCTTCGAGATTCGTGTCCAGTTCCATTACCACCATCTGAAAGAGATTGGATATCGATCGAACCTGAATGTTCACTTTTATCAGAATTACCATCCAACTTAAACACTCATGAGATCCCCAACGAAACCTTTACAATGATGTGTTATAATATCTTATGTGAAAGATATGCATCAGATCGAATGTATGGTTATACACCATCTTGGGCCTTGAATTGGGAATATCGAAAAGATTTGATTTTACAAGAATTAATGCAGTATGGAGCCGATTTGATTTGTTTACAAGAAGTAGATGTAGAACAATATGAAGATTTCTTTGTACAAAACTTAAAAGATCAAGGTTATGAAGGTGTCTTTTTTCCTAAGTCTAGGGCTAGAACCATGGGATCTGAAGAACGTAGACATGTGGATGGTTGTGCTACTTTTTTTAAAACTTCAATGTAAGTTTCTTTCTACTTCTTTTTGATTTTTTTGGATTTGATGGATGGGTTGAATTGACGTTCTTTTCCCTTTCTCCTTTGTTTGAATCGAAATTAGATTTCAATTGATTGAACGTGAATGTGTAGAATTTAATCAAATCCCAATGAGATCCGAATCACACAAAACATCCGATATGTTTAACCGAGTGATGACCAAGGACAATATAGCAGTCATAGCCATGTTAGAACATCGAAGAAGTGGAACACGACAATTAGTAGCTAATGTTCATATTCATTGGGATCCCGAATTCAGAGATGTGAAATTGATTCAAACCGCAATGTTAATCGAACAAGTTGAAAACTTAGCAGATCGATTCGCAAAACTCCCACCAAGACATTCACATTCACCTAAGTATCAAAGAGGAACTGAGATTCCCATCATAGTCTGTGGTGATTTCAATTCAGTACCGACCTCAGGAGTCTATGATTATTTATCACATGGAAATATCGAAGCTACACATGACGATTTCAATTCGTTTAATTATGGTCCTTATACTCAACAAGGAGTTCAACATCCATTAAAACTCAAATCAGCTTATTCTCATCTGGGTGAATTACCTTTTACAAATTATACACCTGGTTTCAAAGGTGTCATTGATTATATCTTTTATAATGAAGAGGTTTTGGATGTCACTGGCGTCTTGGGTAAGATTGATGAAACTTATTTGGAGAAGGTCGTGGGATTTCCTAATGCTCATTTCGCTAGTGATCATGTTCCTGTACTGGCTGAGTTTAAGGTTTGTATCCTTTTTTCTGTTTGAGATTTTTGAATTTAGAGTTAGTTTTGATCATTTTTTTGGGTTTTTTGATTTTGGTTTTCTAGGTTAAACAAAATGGGAATAGATAAAGAAGACATTGAGATTCACTTCTTTGATTAATTGAAATTTTATTTAAGTTGTGACTTTGATATATATGTAAAGAATTCTTTTTTTTTGCTTCTCTAGGTCTTGTTTTTTTTACTTCCAAAAACGAACAGACTTTACTTTCTTTCTTTTTTTCAAGCTTTTTCTTTCTTTTTTTTCTTTCCTTTTTTTTATAACACTATGTTGTTGTTGTTTTGTTCTGGTTGTTTTGTTATCCTTTCTTTTATGGAAGATAAGAAGTTTATGTCTCTGTGTGTGTGTGTGTGTTTTCTTTTTTTCACTTTTTATTTTTCTCCAATATCTTTAATTCTCTGAAGAAAAATTGGATGTTTTTTCTTTTTTTTAAGTGGTGATATCAATTAAACTGTGGATGTGTGTTCAACCTGAGTGTTTCTTTTTTGATTGTTTATTGGTTTTTTTTTTGTGTGTGTGTGTTTTTCTGTTGGATCTTATGGTATGTGTGACTTTGAGTGAAAACAAAGTCAATCATCCAAAGAGAAATCATTTTGTTTTTTTGGTCTCTATTTTGTTTATATAAGTAAAAGCCTTTGTTATATTCCTTTTTGTTTTCTCTTGTCTCTTCTATCTCTCTCTATCTCTCTATGTGTGTGTGTGTGTGTTTATGAAAAGATCTTTACTCCTTTTTAGTTTTTGAGATCTTTGGATCTTTACAGTAGTCAGCATGATCAGATGAAGTTCATCTTGATCGTGTTGAACAAACCAAAATATGTAGTAAACATGAGAAGAACAAAAGAAGCCTTTAATTAAGTAAGTTGCTCCTTCACTTTTTGCCTTGATAGGTTTGGTGATGATGAAATTGCTCAAGGTGTGTAAAATATTTTAGATTGTATGCTTGTTTTTGGGTCATTCCACCATCTCTCTGGTTGTATGTTTCAGCTTGATAGTTCTTGAAGTTGAAAGCCCTGTCCGATCAACGCGGCAAGAAGCAGTAGAGCGAGTTGGCACGTCGAGCGTTGTCAGTGCACAGAAAGCCATGCCTGTACTGCTTGGGTCTCTTGGAGGTATCAAAGACAAGATTAGTGATGATTCTGGTATAAGATGTCTTTCATTTGACCACTTAAACATCCACTCATCTTCCCATCCCCACAAAACTTATTCCACCTTCCATTTATACCAGTATATAGATTTTGATTCAAGATCAGTACCTAAACTTGTATAAAATTATCTTTCAATTTCTTCACTTTTGATCTTTCAATCAACAAAAACATGACATTCATCACACCTCATTTCATGACTCTTGCACTCATCATCACCATGTTGTTTGGAACAAATATTGGAATCCCATGTGACACTGAATTAGAGAACAACTCAGGAAGACAAGGTATAGATGAAAAACCTTTGATGGCTTTGCGTCATTCTGATAATCCTGTAAGTTTTCTGGGTTTTATGAATATCAAAAATCATTATTTACATTTTTCCACGGCATCAATTAGCTTCGAAACTACAAACCAGTACAACTTGATCGTCGACAGTCTGGGTGGGGTCCATCGCCGGGATCAGGTGGATCTGGAGGAGTGCCAAAGAAATCTGGAACAGGCTGGCACGAGCAATGGTAGAGTTCATTGATCATAAGATTGAACGCAAAAAGATGTTGTATATATGGTAATTTACATTGAACTTACGTACAACCACTGTGATATATGAAAACAAAAACACTGTCAAAAAAACAATCAAAAAAGCAATGAAATAAGAAATGATTACCAACAGCACTCATAGGGAGGGCTGGTGAAGAAGAAGCTGAAGACCTTTGATTTTTTGTTAAGGACTAGACCTGTTTACCTGTGTCTTTTTAAATGACAAATAAGAGATGCAAACATGATTTCCTTAAAGAAAGAGTGTAGGGAAACCCAGTGAGATGAAGGACCTTCTCCATAACAACTTTCTTCTTTTTCTATCCCACCTACAAAAAGCAAAGAAATTATCAAGTTCTAATCAACGCTCAACAAATATGATCATAGGTTTCAAATTATTGTATTCAATATATGTTCACTTGACTTTGAATTGCTTATGAATTCTTGCTCAAACGGAGGGTACGTTTGTAGCACCATTGGGCGAGAGCGCAGCGGTATGACCAAAGTGGCCAAAACAATAATTAATGTCCCGAGTTCTAGAATTCAAGAACAGATCACAGAGTCGAGGATAGGGTGATGTAAGATGTTTGCCAGTCAGTTTGAGAAATGAGAGCACTGAGCTTGGCCACTTGAACGCTCATCTCTGTGCGCTTGATGTCCCATTATTGTGAGATAATCATGTTCATATGTTGAATCACGTTTGTTGTCTGTTGCTGTTGATTTAAAATGCATCATTCATTTCACAAAGCCTTCTCACAAGAAAAGAATTTTACTCCTAATCTGAAGCATCGTTGACTTGAAGTGAAAACGTGATAGGTTGTGATCTAACCTACACCATATTTAGACTGAAAATTCATCCCCTTGAGGCTACACCTGGAGTCTTGGCTCTAAGTGTATTGGATTACAAGTCATATATCGACCGACAGGCGCTGGCCATAGTATTGCTCAAGGATTTGGGCGACTCTATATGTTAAGCTTGGATCCTCTGATGCTGTTTCTGCCAAACAATCATAACAAAGGCAGAGGGCATTCCTTTCACGGCGCAAAATTCTATGAGTATATGGAGAGGCGTAGAATGCTTTATTGCTGCAAATCTCAACGCTATCACTAGCAATCATAAAACAAACCAAAAAATATCAGCACTCAGGATAAAATCACAAAGAGAAACTTGGTCGTGTCGATGAAGAAGAATGAGTACTTACAATACATTTTGATCATTATTATTGTGTTATGTATAAATGCTAATGGTACATTTTTCAGTAATGTCACGTGCGGATCAGCTTCTCAGTTGTATTTTCGAGTACAAAAGGCTCGCGGTTCTTGAAATTCTCCTTTTCCCCTTCCCACTCTCTACCACCACTCGATTCAACTGTCCCATAATTTCATTTTGTACATCTTTTTGAATCTTTTATAACTTCCCTTCAAATTCTTCACCATCATGAATCTGTCTACTATCTTCGGTCCATGTTTTTAAAAAAACCCTCTTAGTTTACTTCCCTTTAAACTTCTTCTGTGTTATCTTTTTAATCTGGGCCATTCAAAAAATCTCTTCTCCTCACAAAGTCCCCGAGTTGTTTGTTTTAAAGTTGATTTCTAAGAAATTGTTTATCATTCTCTCTTCGGCTCTTCTTTCTTCTCATTCCTTCTACTCATACTTTGACGCCGCTCCAAAAACCCCTTCTACCGACGCCGACAAAGATATTGAACTTGGCCCTGTTGCTCCTGCTCCAACTCCTCAAAACCAAACTCCTCAAAACACTCTTCCAGACGAATTTGTTGAGATTGATCTAGGTATGTCCTTTTCTCTAGTTTTCTTCATTTTGATAATTTGATAAACGACTCTAACCATTTCTTTATTATGCGATCTTTGTTTTAGGTGAAGGTCCCTCAAATAACGGTCTTCCTGGTCCTCCCCGCCCTTTCCTCACTTGTGATGTTTAAAGAACTCGGTTTGAATCTTTCATGGTATGTCATCTCAATCTTCATTCATCTTTTCTTTCTGATCTATTCGACTCTTCCTTCATATACTGACATTTTGGTTCACATTTGTATGTAGATGTTGATCTTCTTTTTTGTTTAAAGTTCTTTGATTTCTGATTTTCATGATTATTCCGATACTCTCATTTGAAATCTTGATATCTGTTTAGAGATTTTGGATCGATTAATTGTTTTAAGTCTTCATTCAAAGTCGTGATCTTCTGCTGGAAAAATATTAAATTTATTTTGGCTACCCTCATTCAAAGTTCGCTTACCTTTATTGAACGGAATAAGAATTAATCTTTGAGTTGTCTGTTATGTGCAATGTTTGTTTTTCGCGGGATTTCAATCAAATGACGAAATGTGCATATATTTCAATGACAAATCGATTTTTGCATCATAAGACTACAACAGTAAGACTCTATAGGATACAATATGCGAAATCATAATGGTTATTGCTAAGTTACAATATTGAGACGGTCGTGATAACAAACACTTTACATTTCAAAGAGGGACAAGAAAGTCATGCCCATTGTCTGCATACATTTCTCCCAAAAACTCATCTCTTTCTCTCTTGTCGTCTTTCCCATTCTATCCTATCGGGATGGGGCTTTTCATGACCTCACTTCGTGCTCAGCTTCGCATCGAGTTTGAAGCTGGGAGTTCCTTCTGGGTGGGGTTGCAATAGAAGCACAAATATTTGCAAAGCACGATCAACGCAAGCGGTGGTTAAGAAAGACAGATCAAGCTTACTTATAACCAGTGACACAAAGATGGATGTGGAGCAAATCTTTTTCATCACAATGTCCCCCTTTTTTCGTAGCAGATTTTGACGATCGAAGTTCTCTACCATCTTACTACCCTGTTTACCGTGGTCTTATTCAGGTAGTTCACGTAGAGCTCAAGCCAGATGAATCCGACAAGACGACCAAGAATCAAAACTGTTGGCTAAGAGTCCGTCCTCACACAGTTATCGAGTTATAACCTGAGCTTGACAGCTTGAGGCCGCACATCCTCTGGCCAAGCGGGCTCTATCAAGTGTCGTTTCCTGGCTAGGGTTCGTATCTGGATCGAGGAAGATGTTCGAGAGGTGAGTTGTACGATGACTTTCAGAGATCTTCATTTGTCGATTTTTGCATAGACCCTTCAAGTTTGCTAATCTAAAGGAAATACACTACTGGTCAGTTTATATATTCGAAATGAACCCAGCATTGAGTCAAACTCACAATTTCATAGGATTTGAAAGACCCACAACCAACGTTCAATATAAATGTCCTACACGATCGCACAATCCGAGGTTCAAAGGGATCCGAGTTGAAGAATAAAAAGTATGAATGACAATGAATGCTGTTGAGGTTCGAATTATTTGACCAAGTTCGTTTCAATAGTTCAATACTGAGATATATGCGCTAGTATTCAGCTATGAAATGTCACTTGTGCGAAAGGTCGGGATCCGTGTAAAAGGCTCGCCAGGTTTACCGTTTGATGAAATCGACATTTCATCGTGAACATCGATTGGATGTATTTCTTTGATTTCAAGAAATTATATCAGTCTTTGAGCAACCCTATTGGTATCATGAGCAGCTCTATCTTACACTCCTAGACAAATAAACCCACCGGTGCAGACGAGACGTCTTATTGTACCTCGTTAAGCTTGAAATCTTTCAAGAATGCATATTACGCAACACGATTCGATAGCCGACATATGCCTGATAGGCCTCAACTCTGAACTGCTCCTTATGGATGTTGAAAATTGGTCGCCAGAGGAACCTTTTCAGCCCGGAAGATGCATATTCGAACCTCGCTCAGGTGTTGAGTTATGGCATCAAGACCATTACCATTCATACTCGACTGTCCATGGACGGGCCGTCGTATCTCACAAGTCGGCTTGAGCTCATGCGTTTGCTTACCATGAGGTGCCGCATATACCAGACTCTTTGCTGCACTCTTACCTGGCTCGATACCGGATGCCTCACCTGAAGTCTCTTCCAAGACTTTCTCAAATCAAGAATAGCGGCTTCAACAGAAAGCCGAATTATGCAATCCGGATATCCAGGATCTCAAGCCAAGAATTGGCGCCCAGATCCAGCTATACCACTGGGATCTTGAGACTAGAATCTAACAATTATAAGCTATTGTGTGAATTAATCTTTCGTGAAAAATTTGGTTTCTGCTTTACAAGATTCTCAATACCTCATTCCTTTGACCTATACAGCCCGATGCCCATCTCATGGATCAACTCACAACCCCTCAAGCTTAAGTGCCGGACTCAGCTGTAAACCTTGGGCCTCACTCTAAGAATTTCTTCCAGCTCTTTCGACCAAATCGTAAGTTATGCTATCTTGACGGCAAGTCTTTTCTACATCTGAACTTTCCCCTTTTGTGTAAAATGGAATGACAGGCAGGCTATTACTTGAACAAACGCTGTTCAATCAAGTCGCATACCGGCGATCAACATTCACAGCGATAGGGCCGTCTTTGAAAACCGTGAATGCCACTGCTGGACCCAGCAGGTATCTCAGAGCTCTTGAGCCATCTAAAAACGTGGAGTAATTTGTGGGACCTATCCGAGCCCAAATACGAGAACAAGGGAGCACGATCCTGAACCGAATGGAAAATAGAGCGCGTGAATTGCCCAAAATGCGACAAGTTTGATCCAAACAAATCCAACTTCAGAACACCTGTGGACCAGAAACATAGCTAAGTGAGTATCTTTTGTTTCCTTATTTCATCAATCTTTCATAAACATTGGACAGACTGATTGGATAATGTATTTAGATGATGGCTCTATACAAGGATGCGGGACAAAATACGAGCATATTCATGATCTAATTACTTGACATCTTACAAACCGCGCACCACGTGCAAAGGGCTTAACTCCAACCCCAGTGTCAGTCAATTTTCCTAATACTTTTATGTTATCGATCAAGTGGTCTGAACTATCCTTGATTGGATATTCTTATTTTTCTATATTAGCCCAGCCCTTCGAGTCCATTCGGGTCTCAATTTGATTTTCTTTTTATAAAAGAACTCAAATCCATAATTCGGGTTTCTATAAGGTTATGTGGGACCTCTTCGACTCCAATGATGTTTGTTATTTTTTTAAATCCCACTCCTTGAAGATCCATTTGTCCCGGGAAATCATTCAGGTATCTATATTTGCTTTGATCTCTTTCTTTCTGGAAACAAAAAAACGAGTCTGCATGAACTCGTCAATAGTACGTTTGTCATTCTTGTGGCCCCTAATCATTTCTTGCATCTACCTACTTGCTTCTCTAGTGTAAAGTGTGTCTAACGTCAAGTTGCTGTGACCTTTATGTTTTGTTTGTAAGAACTCCGATACGGTGATTGCTGACTGGAATTTCTTGTTTCCTCTGCAAGGTAACACATACAAGAGAAATCGCAACATATATCCTGAACCTCTCTCAAACTCATATTAGGGTAGCAGTACTCTTTGTTCATCGCAAAAGAAATTTTCGTTGATGAAAATTTCCAATCTTTACCAACCCATAACAAAAAATGTGCATTGTCATATTTCACAAAAAGAGATGATCAAAAAATATCCACATCCTATATATAATCAAAGACTCCCAAAGATTCAAAGTAAGAGATGAAGAGATACAATTTATGGACCGTTGTAACCCGCATTGTCCATCAACTTGGCGTTAACTGTATATAAAAAATACATTATTGAGAACGACATTCAAAGTAAGCAAAGAGGTCGGTTTGATTAGATGACTTGGAAAAGACGCGAAAAGGGAACTTACGTGGTTTAGCTACGCTACGAATTTGAGCAATCCTGGCGATCTTTTGATGAGCATCATCAATGGTTACACCTTTTTTCAACATCTCTTTGAAGATGGTACTTTGGAAAATACGAAATGTAAAAAGCATTTCATGTCAGTTTGATTCGATTTGATAGAAAACAAATCAGTCAAGGAACTAAAGACAGAAGCTTTGACATACATAATAGCATTGATTTTATGAAGGATATCATTATAAACATCCATAGATTTACTAATCCTTGCATTTTTAATTTGATGTTGAGCTAACCAAAGTCGATCGGCATTTTGAACGTGTTCTGAATTGATCCCATCTTGTGCTAAACCGGCTATTTGGTCTTTACGAAGGTCGTTGGAAGCTAAAGTTTGACTGATTTGATTTACTTTGGCTACTTCTGCTTTTAGCCTCATGATCGCTTCTTGGTTTGAGTTAACTGGAACAACACATGATACTAACATACATCCAGCCACTAGGAATGTAAAGAGAGTGATAAGAAATCGATTTGATGACATCTTTGAGTATTTCAAAAAGAAATTTCGGAAAAAAAAAGTTATATATAAGAATATGAAAGAAAGACTTGATAGTTCAAGGATTGATTTCTCAAAGCTTTATTGATAGAAGATAAACAAGAATAGTATAAGAGATTTTAATTGATGAGAACCAGTCTATCGTCTTAAAAAACTTATTTATTTAATGGAAATATTTATTGGAAATTGTTCTTGTGAAAATGATTGAAGTTAGAGAGATGGTTGGTCAATCGAGTTGTGGGTCAATTGGAAGGCTCTTAAATAGATGGAAAAGATATGATGCGAAGTCCGGTTATACCAATTACTTCGTCACGATCATTTTTCCAAGTGAACGCCACCATGAAGGTTGCTTTGCAACAATCGCGTCTCGTGATCAATTGAAAGTACAATGGACAGCAATGGATGCGCGGGTTTGAATTCAAACATGCATACATACACGCGTTGCTAGTTATTCATCTCCACCATAGACTACGATCAACCGTTAGAAGGTATGAGATGCGACTGTAGTCGGATGAAACCATTCACCTTTGTCTTTTACAACAAAGCTTAAGTATGCGCCAAAGTGTTCGTGATCTAAGAAAAGACCCGTTTGTCTGGCTAACAGTGGCAACCAAACTTGTGAACCACAAATTCCTTCCACATGGAAGGAATTAGGGACTGGGCGAGGTTTTGACCGACAGAGGATTTAGCCACCTCAATAAGCGCATGAATCCCCTGGAAGTCGACCGAAGCGATTTATGCAAACAGGAGGTGTCAGGATTACTCCTACAAGCCCAAGAGACCCGACTGTCAGATGATTTCACCAAAACCAGAGCGAGAGCAACCTGTGAAAGGTATATCAGGCTATCCAGAAGCGTTCTGCCATAGGCTTTTGGCTGAGGTGGGGGGGAAATTTTGAATAGACAGCTTGTCTTAGGGAGGGTCATGCCTGTGCGCCACCCTATTTTTTTTAGTGCCATAAAGCTTACTAAAAAAAATAAGGAAATTTCATATTGATTGAACAGTGGCTTAGCTGTTTGCAACTCGCTTTCAATTACGGTTGAATTGCAATTTTGCAGAGCTTCGCCCAGTCCCTATTATGATTTATCCAACTCGGGCGAGAGGCTTCATGATAAGGTCCAGAATGGAAAAGTCGTGCCAAGCTTTCCAGTGAAGCCTAGTTAGCCACAAAGAAGATGCCAACAACCGCTGAGATGACAAAAGAAAGCAAAAGAAGAAGAACTTTGATCATGTACTCACTTACCGCAATACATCATGTACGATTACGATAGAGAAAGTTGGATTCATGCGTGTTCCATATGTTAATCCTGGCAACTTCCCACTCATCATGTTTTAACCAGAGTCGATGCCACACATCTTTATCTTCTTTGGTTCAAGACTCTTCTATCCATAATGAAATTCTTGCATTGGAAGTTTGAAATAAACTTTTAGATTTGATAATAAAAGAGTCCAATACGTTTTGATAAACCTGAAGAAAAAACGCTCGATCTGCTTGTGTGGAGAACTGATTATAAACTGTGACATAGATCAAGAAGGAGAATTCTGAACTCGAACCACTACAGTTAACTTTTCCGCAGTGACTGCGGATTCGTGTTCCAATCTCTTTTTCGTCTTACAGTCGATCCAGAATAGCTTGATAAAATGAAATTTATTTTTTTTAAATTTCACAGCAATACAGCCCAATACAGGCATTCCTATAAGCATATGTAGCCTACAGTCGAGAAACCCTCGATTGAATTTGGGCTGCTTACCGTTTCACCTCTTTACCCTTGATCCCACCACTTCTTTCCCATCGATACCTTCCAATACCACCTCTTTCCCATCGATACCTTCCAATACCCATTCCAAACCACCAGTATACCATCATGCCCACCAGAAAAACGAAGAAACAAATCGCTGAGGAAGAAGAGGCCAGAAAGAAAGATTTGTGAGTATTTTAAATTGTTTCCTTCTTTTGATACTTGTTACTGACCATCTTATTTGTAGTGCGCGACGCCGAGCCCGTCAGGCTGGGCCAGAAGGCCTTAGTCCTGATCCCGGCAGGACTGGGACTCCTTGTTATTTTGACAAGTGAGTTCCTTTTCTTTTTTTCTCTTTCGTTGTCTTCAAGAGTCTCTGATCAGCTTCTGTTTGGTTTTCAGACCCGGTCATCACTGGGAGGACCGTCGATACGGCAGACGCCAATACCTCAACACCGATTCAGTCCACATCGATCCCTTCGCCGAGCCAGGCTTCCAGGAATTTTCTTGCCCTTTCCAATTTTGTCCCGGTGAGTTCTTTTTTTAAAATCTCACTTCCTTCTCATTTCAATATCAACTGACCTTCGATTGATTTGTAGAAATCAATGTTGATGCTGGTATCACACCGATAGTTCTTCCAATAGCCCACCAAGGCTTTGGAATGCCTATGGTGGCTGTTGGAGAACATCAACACGATTTAGATGTCCATCGGGACCCTCTCTTTGGTGTTCAAGAGGCCAGAAACCGAGTTGATGAAAGTAAGTTTTCATCTTATCTTTCAGAAGCCACCAAAAAGCAAGCAACTGATCTCTTGATCAGTAGATCCACATCGATATGTGGATCTAACTCAATCACCAAGCCCAGGCCCTGGCGACGCTGATCACCATGTCGAACCCGTGGAGCGCAAACCGATCCCGGCCAAGTTCTACTTCAACCTTTTCCTAGCCAATCCCCTCACTGACGCCGACAAACGATCCGGTGTGCCCATCTCGTACATCGAATACGGCATCCCAGTCAAGACTCCTTTGGACATCATGATCCAAGTCGATGGACAATCACTCGGGCAGGTCAAGTCGTCCCTTTTCAATGCGTGTGACAGCCACAAGAAGGGATGTGGCAAGATGTTGAGGGTAGCTGACAGCAAAGGAAGAGTTATACTTAAGGGTTACGTGACTACTGGTGGCATCTTTGGTAAGACTGCAATGCCAAAAATTTCATCCGAGGATACTTTGAAGGATTTCCAAGCCATGATCATCTTGAAGAAGGGGAAGGAGGTCGGCTTCAGTCTCTTCATGGACAACCCAAAGAAAACCGCCAAAAACAATTCCAAAGTAAGCCCTTTTTGTCTTTCTTATTCTTCTCATTCTCAATTTGGTATTGATTTTGTTTAAATCAATTGAACAGACAGTGGATTTTAATCGGGCGTTGCAACACCAACCTCCAAATGTGTTGAACGATGATCAAGTCGATGAGATGGAGATGGCGGTAAGTTTTTATATAATCTTTTCGAATTTTCAATTGATAAGAATCAATCTTTCAAACAGACTATACATGTTGAACCGGATGTTCAGGCCCATAGAGTGACTCTAATGAAGATGTATGGCTGTGTTTCAATCGGAGGTAAAGAGTGTATGGGTATTATCAACCCAGCCAACACCAACGAGGCAATGCATCTCTCGCATTTGGCAATGGACATATGGGCAGAACTCCTTGTAAGTCACTTTCTACCCCTAAAAATTGTTCTTTCAAGATACTGACACTGATTAATGTGCGTTGATCATTTAAATTTAGGCCATTCATAAGCCTGGAGTCACCTTAATGAGACCACCTACCGGACCCGAGTTTCAATGGTTGCCGATCAGCAAGTTACATTCCCGAAAGGCTACTAGTACGGCTTCCAGCTCTGTTCAGTCAACCTCTCAACTCCCAATGGTCTCACGCTACGAGTCCACACCCCGATCAGATTCCCCGGCCCCAAGGCCACTCCCTCACTTTGAATGTTACCTTGACTATTGTTCGATTGAGAAGGACGATCAAGAAACTCGCGATTTGCTCAACAAATACAACATCGTCAATTTTGAGATGTTTTTATCCTCCGAGCTTAGCTGCGCAGTGATGGCAGGTTTTGGGTTTGGGTTTGGACAACGTGTCCGACTCCATGAAAATGCCATATCATATCGATAGCATCTCAAGGATGAAGCTAATCCTACTTTCTAAACCTCACATCCCACCTCCAATCAAAAAAAACATGTACTGGCCTCCTTGTGTTAAAGAGTAACATTCTTATGTTGTAGCCACAGTATACTATAGCAAAATGACTCGCTATCTATTATTGTTTGTTTGTTGTGAAAGAAATATGCTGTAATCAAACTGTTGTTTAGTAAAAAAACAAAGCTCCAAGTGTGATTGAGATTCCAAATGAGAGTAAATTTTAAAAAAAAGCTCCAAGTGTGATCGAGATTCCAAATGAGAGTGAATTTCTGCAAAGGTAATCCTTATGCCTCTCACTCAAATCAAGATCAAACCAATCATAGGATTTTTCTTGTTTTACGTTTCTCAAAATATCTTATAATCTATCTCATGTTTTGAGAAACATGAGATAGAAGAATCTCATTTCCTTGAGTGTTCCATCAATTCGATTCACCTCCTCAATGTTGCAGTGTATTTCACTGGAGATCTCAATAAGACAATATCTTTCTTTGCATATTTTCAATATCTCGATTTAAGCAGTACAACAACATTTTTTTAAAACTCATCTTCATCATCTTTAGGTCTGTAACCACCAGTCTTGTAAAGATTGACAAGGAACAAGCTAGTACAAATCTGGCTCATTACCCTTGTCAGACATTTCAACTTATCAACAGCCTCAGCCAGCGTACCATTCCTGCGGAGAGCATCTTTGAATACCTTGAATGTGCGCTCGATTGGGTTGAAGTCGGGCGAGCAAGGTGAAAGATAGACCAATAGAACTCCAACTGCCTCGCACAACGCTAGAATTCCACCACAGCGATGGATAGTTGCGTTATCCATCACCAGAACCGAGTTTCGATTCGGGAAGAGACCCATGACAGGGAGCTTGAAACAGATCGAGAGCATCAGCTCATTATGCACAGTTAAATAAGCGAGAGAGACAGTCACTTACCAAGATGTGTTTCAAAAAGGCCTGCAATTCGTCTCGACAATAGCCATTGACCTTGGCGTTGACTGCGAGTAAGCCCAATTCACAGATGGCAGCCAGCACAGTATAGTGATTCCCCGCCCTCGTACGCTTCAAAGACTTCGGTCTTTTGCCTTTCTTGGACCTAACGTGGTTTCGTTCGACATCTTGTGGTCGAAGCCCGGTCTCATCTTCATGATGGATGAAATGATAGAGTCAGATTGGATATAAAGAAGAAGATAGAAGGCTTAGAAGGAGATGGATGCTTACCTAAGAAGACCAGACACTCTGGTGGAAGATGGGCAACTTGACCCAAATACGCTGCTCAAAGCTCGGGTGATTGGTTGCTATCGACCTTTGCAACCTTGTGAACGGTGAGGTAAAGCCGTTCCTTGAGGTCATTGGCGATAGTTTGTCGACAAGCGAGTAGATCAGTATGATCATACATCGCCTCCTGGACCTCGTCCAGGAACATGCACGGATCGGCTTCGATAAGTTCAAGCATGAACTGTCGGTCTTGGTCGGAATACAGAGTCGGACGTCCTCGTTTATCATATGAATCCGGATCTCTGATGACCGCATGAGTAAGGTCGTAGAGTTCTTTCCAACGTGTGAAGGTTTGCGCTGAGATCGAAGTGAGGAGATCATTGTTGATGGAGGCAACTGGTTGACCTGATATGAACTTATTGAGAGCGATAACCTTCAACTGAGGGGAGTATTTGACATATGGCATAACGGATATGAGAAAGATAGTGGACTAATTGATGGACGAATGATTCAACCATAAGGAATGGTTGTTATCGAGGAAGTTGAGATAAGGGTGAACCCGAGGTTGAACCTCGAATCACCTATCTCAACTGTAGGCTATGCTTATAGGAATGCCTGTATTGGGCTGTATTGCTGTGAATTAAAAAAAAATAAATTTCATTTTATCAAGCTATTCTGGATCGACTGTACCTTCAATCCATCTTCACATCATCAAAACACCTCAAAACCCTCTTATTGATCTCAGAATCCTCCTATGCCACCCGATCCCCCTTCCTTAACCAGCAAACAACGTTTTACCCCGATGTCAGGCCGCCCAAACGTGTCGAACGCGTGTGAAAACGCGATGTTCGTGGAACCAAATCAAGAGTGGAGTAATCACGTAAAGTATTTTATCCATGAACTCAAACGTAAACATTGGAGGTCTTTCCTAGCTAAAACACAGAGCGGACTCACCTTCAAGGCGTTCAAATACACCCAAACCCAGGGCTCGCACGCGGTGGTACCCCTATACCGAGAGGACAGAACATTGGCAACAGACAAAAGCGAACAAGCTAAGTTACTATTTGCTGGCACATCAGTAGTAAACAATGTATGTGACACATTGGACATTGCAGATATCCTCGGCGAGAACAGGGATATGGACCATCAACATATTACGGAACAAGAGGTGGCTGAAGTGATCAGGAAACTCCCAACTAAAAAGGCAAAAGGAGGCGATGGGGTACCAAATGAATTAATTAAATTAGCTGAGTCAAGTCTCATACCTGTCCTAACAAGAATCTTTGAAATGTGCCTGACACAATGCTACTTCCCCAGGGCATGGAGGACAGCGACGACAGCAATACTAAGAAAGAATGATAAGGACGATTACTCAGAAGCAGGGGCCTATAGGCCTATAGCACTCCTAAGTTGTTTGGGAAAAGTGTTGGAAACAATACTGGCCCGACGACTAACTTACTGGGCGGAAACTCATGCAGCCCTGGCACAAGGCCATATGGGAGGCAGACGCCAACATAGTACGGACGACGCTTTTGTGATACTAACATCGTGGATCCACCACAAATGGAGAGAAGGGAAAATCGTCTCAGGACTGTTCTTAGATGTAAAGTCTGCCTATCCATCAGTTCACAAACGAAGATTAGCTGACACACTCAGGAAGAAAGATTGTCCTGAATACCTGGTACGACAGGTGGAGGATTACCTTGCTGACCGAACGACAGACTTGAGGCTACAGGACTTTGTTTCTGAGAAATTCGAGGTTGAGGATGGATTGCCTCAGGGATCTCCTCTATCAGTCATCCTGTATATTATCTACAATTCCGCATTGCTGATTAACCTGAATGTTGATGTGACTTCTGATAGGATCTCGCTAGGTTTTATTGACGATATCACTCATCTAGTTGCAAATAAGGACATCGATATGAACATCATGGATCTAGAGGATGAAGGAGACCGAGCGCTAGCCTGGGGCCGTCTCCATGGAGCCATCTTTGATCAGAAGAAGGCCCAAGTGATGCATTTCACGAATAGGAAGCACAACAATCCTAACGTGAATTTTGGTAATCAATTGTTGATGCCTAAGAAGGAACTGCGGTGGTTGGGATTGTGGCTGGATCCAAAACTCAATTTTGGAGTACATATACAGAAAATGAATCAATGAGGAAAGACGACCGTAGCACAATTAGTCAGGATCAACAAGTGTTACTGGGGAACAAATCCCAAAGAAACAAAGAACTTAATCATGGCAATCCTCAAACCTAGGATCCTCTTTGGCTGTGTTGTATGGTTTAACACTCGGACTGAAGGTAAAGTAACAAAAAATTTTAATTTATTGCAAAACATGGCTAACAGATTAGTGTTGGGAGCCTTTAGGAGCTCGCCGACGGACCACATGAACCATGATGCTAACTTGTCTTCTTTCAAGAGTCTAGCTATCATTTATAACCACAAATTTGTTTACAAACGATTAACGGCACCTATATCACATCCCACGAAACGAATATTGATTAACGAGTTTTCCAAAACACCACGTAACCTGTTAAGTCCAATACACCAAATACTACGAAAAGCTGACCTGTCCTTATCCAATGTGTGGAAGCTAGAAACAATACATCCATTCCCCGAACCCCCGTGGAAGGAGGCAAGATGGGAGGTGAACAATATGGACGAGAAACGAGACACCGTCAAAGAACAAATTCCAACGCAAATCAGAGAAGAGAAAGAAAAGGGGGCTTGCATCATATTTACGGATGGATCGTATATCCCAGAAGTGGGATGTGGGGCGGCAGCCGCGACGGACGACGGGGTGGCAAGCCATGCCTACGGACCACTGGAGGGTATCTCAAACTACGAAATGGAAGCCATGGCACTGATCATTGGTTTGGTTAAATTTAGGACCATAATAGCGGAACAGCCAACCAAGTACACATCACTGGCGATCTTCAGTGACAGTCAAGCGGCATTGGAACTCTTAGCCAAACCGATTCAACCCAAGACGCTCCAGTACTTAGCAAAACTCCTTGCCAAGGCGCAAAACCAAATCCCGTCGAACTACACAATCTCCCTATATTGGACACCCGGACACGAAGGAATCGAGTTGAATGAGAAAGCAGACGAGGTGGCGAAAAACGTGGCAGAAGGTGACACTGAGGTGGTCTTACTGCCAGTGAGCCTAGGAGGACTAATGCGACACACGAGGGAAAAATTCAAAAGGGGAGATATTCCAATTAAACAATTTAAAACCAATAGTAAATACATAGCTGACGCACTTGATGGGCTGGAAAAGGGGCAAGCGGCTGCCATTTTCCAGCTCCGTTGTGGACATAGTCCATTACAAAAATTCTTACACCGAATAGGAGCGGAAGATGATGATAAATGTGAATCATGCAAAGTGAAAGAAACACCAAATCATTTCCTGATTTTCTGCAAGAGATATAACCAGCAACGTCAAGCATTCAGAAAGAAGATCAAGAAAGAAAAGATCAAAGTTGATATTAATTCTGCGATTAAGTTATTGGATACCCCAGCAGTTTTTCCGTACCTGGCGAATTATATTGTAGACACAGGCAGATTTATTCATCTTAAAACCTATTTAGACAAGTGAAAATGTACTCAGTTGAATGATTATCTTATGCTATACTTCCTTTTTTTATGATTTATTTTTTTTCTCTTACTTTTATTTTCATTGTTTCATAATTATGGGTGCGAAAATTTGTACGAAGAGATGATTAGGAAGGCTTGGGAGTCCGACTTAAACTTAAACAACAAAGAGGAAGCTTGTATTATTTAATTTTACTTTTAGCTCAATATGTTAGTTAGTGCGGAATGTGAAATCGAAAGCACTTTAAAAAAAAAAAAAAAAAAAAAAAAATAGATCAAGAAAAAAATCATCTAACAGAGAACTTGGATTGTAAATACCAATTTCAAGTTTTTGATTAAATAGAAAAGATAAACATGTATAAGAAAGATGGTTTCTTCAAATATAGAGATTATTCAATTTTCTGAGAGCAATTGTAACATGTGAGAAATAGATGGTATCATTCCATTCCACGGCTTTTGGTAGCATTGCTTAACGATCTATGTATCACTACAGTGTTTATTTCATGAAGATGAGATGATCATTTCAATCATCATCAGATATAAGGTAGATCACAACAATTCATTGCCAATGTTGCCTTGAGGATAAACAAGACTGATCTCACATGGGGCATATTTTTCATCACGACCAGCTCTCTGTCTGTCAGACTCAGAATGGGGGGGTTGAGCGCGCTACAGCCTACCTGGCAGGGGATGATCAAAACACATTTATCAATCGAGTAAGAAAGTTGTATATCAAACAGGCTGTATAAGCAGTTACATTCCATCCATGTTCCTTTTCAAATGATAATCTTTCTTTGCTACACAGACAAAAATGATCAAGACTGAGCAGACTTGTTTTATTCCACATCAAATATCAATCGAGTTTAGTATCTAATCATAAATATTAAATCAATGAAGTCCATCCGCATAAACTTTCTTAAAACTTTCACGTTTACTCCATGAGTTCCAATACTTTTCTAAACCAACACAAGTCTTTCCTAATTGATTTTGATCAATCTCATAAGCTGGAATTAATTTTAAAACCTTTTCAAGTCTTTGTTGAAGTTCAATTGAAGTGAGTGAAGAAGGTGGTGGTGTTGTATAACCAAGGATTAATAAAAACCTTGCTAACCATGGTGCAAGTTGGATATCTACTAATGTAACTTTTTGACCCAAGATGAATTCACCTTGATATCAAGAATAAAACTTTAGTATCAAATCTGTTTTGAAATCATTCAGTTTTCAAGAATAGAGTGTGATCAAACTAACCTTTGTTGGTGGTGATAGTATTAACAAATTGTCCTAATAAAGATACACAACTTTTCCAGCTTACTCTAGTTCGATTGAAGAAAGCTTCCACATCTGATTGAGGAGCCTTCATCAATAAGATATCTAAAGTCTTTTGTTCAGTCTGTAGTTTTGCTATGTACTCGAACAAAATTCACACAAGAAACACATGAGTACCCTAAACCTCAAGAAGTAAAAGTTACATGATAAAAGGGAAGCTTACATTGCCAAAAGTCTTTGATAGTTTTATCAGCTGTTGGATAAGTGACCAAATTATTTTTAAGAGCATTAACTCTATTCTCTACATACTGTCTCATCATTGAACCTTCAGCACCTCTTTCTTTAAGTTGATCATCATTTATACAACCAAGTAAGAGGAAATTCGGATCGTGGACATCTTCATGAAGTAGACTGATAAGTTGATCAGATTCAGATTTAAGACTAGCGGTCTCAGGCGAGAGTGACGGAAGTGGTTTCTCGTTGGTGGCTCGGTTCAGTGGTTTCCATGTTGTGTCTACGTACTCCAGTATATCTGTTGATTGAGTCAAGATTTTGTATTCTTGTTTTTGATTTCCCTCTGGAATGTTTCTACGAGGAACTCGAAGAAGGATTAGTGGACTATGTATGTCACTTCTAGTTGAGACTGGCTCAAAGTTGAGTGACTTACATTGGTGCAACAAAAACTGGAATCGTTCCCGTCGGATTCAATTTCAAGAACTCTGGGCTAAAAAGAACATTTTATTAGGAATCCTTTATTCAGGAACATCATAATCCGAAGAAACCAACAACTTACTTAAAGTTCTCTCCCTTCACTACGCAATAAGATTCGTAAGATCTTAGTTAAATTTGACGTCTAGCAAAAAAGATATCTATAAAGGAACTCACTTAAATCAACCACTTTATGATCATAATCTTGACTCGTATAACCTTTTTCAATTAAACCAAGTTCAGGTACTGAAACCCAAATAGATTTATCAAAGAAATATAAGATTGCCTTTGGAATTGATTGAAAAGCCTTCATGATTTCGATAATATGATCTGCTTCTCAAAGATTTGATTCAATCAAGTGCATATACTCAAACGAGAGTTGAAGGAATGAGTAACAAATCGAGACTCGAGTCTACCTTTTATAAACCTTGAACCACAATCGAATACAACGGAAGAATCAGTTCACGTTGCACACTTTTAGATTTCTGACTCTTCAAAAGGTCTTTGAGTGAGGCTGTGTTTTCATGTAAACCTGCCAAGGCTTTTTTTTGACAGATTGGATTTGATTCAGGATACTCACTTCCGCCGGCCAGCTTTGGATACCATACAACATATATCGTTTGATACTTTCATCCGACCCTGAATCACCTAAATAGGGAAGTTAAGTTCAAGCGGGCTGTTGGTTTCCCAAGATCCATCCAATCGAGATTTTGGCGCACCAAAACAAAAGAAGTCATTTCATACATATATCAAGCACAAACAAAGCACGCCAGAGCACGCCCTTTCCGCAGTTTCAACTTTTAGCATCGGAGCGATAAGACCGCGAGCGGCGAGAGTGAGTTTATCAATTCTCTGCAAACAAAGTCGTGGGGACAGCTTGGTTTTGCGACCCATATGGAGGGAATCGTGGTAAGTTCCACTATTCCACCCACAGTGCACACTCATCATCCGTTGTATTATTGGCTCCTTCGCAAAGAATTTGTTACCGGACGGTGATTACACCAAATGCGAATCAAATTCTCAAGTCACACATTTTTTTTGAACCTTCGAACCACAATTCTACGACTTACAAGAACCTACACAGATGAAGTTAGAGCTCAATTGCCTTAAATTTTCTTGCTTTTTTCATATAGATGAGTCTTTTATCTATGAGATCCAGAACATGTTAAACAATCGTAAAAAGGAGAGACCATTCTTTTGATGTATGAAAATTCACTGGACCATTGTAGACCATTGTGTTCCTGACGAATATATATCTATTATAGACCCAGGTCCCCATTTTTCCTTTCATATATGCAAAGAAACCTACCCTATGGAAGGGAAGTGATCATGTTACATTTGATGCCTTCACATAAATGAAAGAATATCCAATCATTTTGAAATAAAACAAAGCATAATAATTGTGGTAGAGAACAAGATAAACTGAAACAAATTTCTTCATTAGAATCTCAAGTAATCTCATATAGACGTTTATATACAAGACTATAAATTTCAAATCATCAAGCTTAAATGTTGTAACCCAAGGTACGTTCAGCTACTTTGATCATATCACCCACCACACCCATTGCAGTCACATCTGCACCTGCACCTGCTCCTTGAATGATCAAAGGGTTTGGTGAATACCGTTTAGTAGAAAACGAGATGATATTATCAGATCCACTTAGAGTAGCAAACGGATGAGAAAATGGGTATCTGTCGTAAGATTTAACAAAACATGTCACAATCAGTTCATAAAGCTCATGATGTGATTTTTTTAAACAAGATTTACTCACTTTTCTAATCCAGCTTTAAGTTCACCATTCGGATTAGAAGTCAAGTCGATGATTCCAACAAATCTTAAAACACATCCTTCTTGAAAGGCTTGATCTTTAAGTCTTTCAAACTCATCATCAAAGTTTGGTAATCGATTCATAAACTCAAAAGGATCTTGAACTGTAGATAATTGATTAGGTACTAAAGATTGAGTAGGTACAGATTGATATCCTTCAGGTAAAGAGACTGGAGTCGATAGGTTTCGAGCCAAGATACATAACTTTCGGGCTACATCTGATCCATTTAAATCGTCAGCTGGATGAGGTTCAGTATACCCCTTCGATTTAGCTTCAGCTACGACTTCTGAAAACTTGGTTCCTGTACGTATGTTAGGTTGACTGAACTGATTAAACAAATAACTCATCGTTCCACTAAAAACACCTTCGATCTTCAAAACCTCATCCCCTGTGACCACCAATTCTCGTAAAGTACTCATGATCGGAAGTCCAGCACCTACAGTCGATTCCTTGAATACTAAATTATGGGTTTTATTTGAGACTTGATCGATGGCTTGGTTAAGTGATTCGAGTCCAGAGAAAGCTTTCTTGTTTGGTGTGACTAGATGGATTGGTGAACTAGAAGCCAAGATTTCGGGATAAAGATTGGCTAGATCTTGGTTTGATGTACAATCTATCACAATTGCAGGTCTTGGTAAACAAATTGGATCTAAAATGTATTCTAGAATTCCTTTTAAACCATCTTGATTTGTTGAAGCTGAAGTTGATTTTAGTTCATTGATTAAACTTGTGGATGTATAATTGGTATCATCTTTAGAAACTTTGATGCATTTTTTGGATGTGTAAAGTGAGTTGATTTGGAAGATCTTGCGTAAGTTTTGGGTATCAAGTTGATGTACTACTCTTTCTCCAACTAATCCTACTCCGACTAATCTCCATTTTTTCGGTTTCGTGTATCATGAGTCATATACATTTTAGTTAGGAATATTTACCAAAGTTCAGGTTAGTTCCTATTCTCTTTTCAAATGTTTTGAATGAAGAGACTTACCGATGACTACGTTGATTGGTTTTGGTTGAGCCATTTTGGTTTCTTTTGCAGAATTCTGATCCTGAAAGACTTGAGTTTTATAATTTTCCTCAGCCGACCCGGGCTCGGACCTGGACAGAGGTGGACGCGAAACGTGACATGTGTGCTTACAGATGACAGGCGCACCCGTACCTTTCACAGACTTTGCCAAAAATCAAGCTCTCAACTTCAAGACTCAACTTGAGCATTTATGAACGAGGGCATTGTACTGATTCTAGATGACTATAACTTGAAGGGAACAATCGCTTTGAACAAGTCTAGACACGAAAGCTGATGAGGCGAAACAAAACAGCTAGCTACGTCCTCAGGATCTTTCAAGAGCCGACATCGAATCAAAAAAAGACATGACAATAAGGAATGCACAAAGTGTGTTCGGATGATAGACTGTGACACACGAGGCTTCACTTAAGCGCCTCTAGCGAAAGGCGTGGTACCTGAGAAGAGATCAAAGTTTCTCGATTCGTGGACGTCCACCAGCTAGTAGTCGGTACAAGGTATTGAAGAATGGGAATGGGTCGGGGAAAAGGAGTTTCGGATAATGGAGTACCGGGTCACGCGTCTCTTCGTTATCCATTTCTTCTCAGATGATGTGCAACATTTTCTCACTCTTATAGCTAGATCAAATATGTTGTCATCAAAGAAATGGATGATTAGGAAGTGGAATTCCCTAATGATTCCCACTTCATTCGTAACAAAAATCATTATTATTGTTAGAAGTCATTATCGTCATTATCCTGAAATCCTTCCTTCCTCTGCGAAACATTTCTTAAAAAGATATTTTTATTTCTATAATAAATACAATCTTTTGCTCGTTTGTTTTATTATGACGACTGATTTGGATACTATTAATCATGTCAATGAAACAACTGCCATTTTTGACAATATCGACAAAATCCTTGCCAATTACGATGATACCGGTGGCAGTAAGAACAACTCGATGGCGCAACTTCGTACCCAAGTTGCTTCAATCTACCCTTATGAGGACCCAAATTTCCTTTATCACTGGTCTTCCGTGGCTCGCGCCGCCATCAATCTGGACGCTCGAGCAAACCGATCGTGTTTCCCTCTCACTTATGAGTGGCCAGAGAATCCTGACCCTCAAAGCATTCCGCCTATTGTCCTCAGCGGTAGACTTTCACCTCCTCCCACCATTGATGTCTACGGTGTCATTGAAGGGTTCTTCGATAGACCGATCCAACCCTCACCTTCCAGGTTTGAGGATTTATCGATGTTTCCCTCTAATCCTATCACAAACTCTGGCGAAGCCCCTCCACCACCTCCTCTTTTACCCCAGGCTTTTTCAGTCGGTGCTCGTATGCCAAGCCCCCCTGCAGTTGACCCCCCTCCAACTCAAGGACCATCACTCCTTCATCGTATCACTTTTTCTAAAAGTCCTTGGTTCCCTCAAAACCCCCCAGTTACAGCTCGATCTGATCATCCAACCATCTCTCGCCGTACTGTGGTTAAACAACAGCCTATTCCTTCTCGTCCCATCTTTGAAAGGATCGACAAGGGAAAGAGAAAGAGAGATTCATCTTTCTCATCATCCCGTTCTTCAATCCCCCCCTTTATTACAGCACCAGCTGTCTCTGGCATCCCAGGTCACCCTGGTCTTTCTTCTTTTGTCCCAGCACCAGCTGTATCTGGAGCACCAGCTACCTCTGGAATCCCAGCTTTCGCTGGTCCCTTTACAGGTGCTATTACTTCTGCGCCGTATTTGGATGACAACGAGCACCTCGTTCCCGAAGAGTTCTCCCCCGTCTCTTTCCAGGTTAATCAAATTGCGCTATTGTATAAATCCGACATTAAACACCACATCAGTGCTTTCAACTCCTGTAGAAATAGACCTGCGAACTGGCAGAATTCTCTCACGAAAGATCTCCTCGAATACAGCTTCGTGGATCTTTGAAAGTTTTATGGAGCAGTTGCATCATCTGATCCCCCTCAAAGTCGTCTCCGCATCAACGCTGATGGAGATCTTAAAAACGTTGAAGGATCAGCTCCCAAAGAAATTACTGATAATAATCACTGGCAGAACTTACTCACGGTCCTCAAACACGCCTACATTGCAGCATTTCCTCCTGCAGCTGTTTCAATTAAAAGCTATTTTGACTACATCCTCAGCCTCCCAGGTCTCTTTCAAGCTAGAGTTCACTGGGAAGATGTACGTGATTTTGATGCTGAACTCCGGAAAGAATTTGCCTCACGTCCCAGTCTTGTTTGGGGAGACTACGAGCACAAATCCCTTAAGGGCATCGACAACCAAATTCTTTACAGCTCAACCAGAAAATTGGGCCGTGCAGCTATTCCTTCCTCCAAATATCCTACAACTCAATCCACTCCTTGAACCCCTAGGCTCGCCATTGAAGCAGCTCCTGCTCCCTGCCAGTCTTCCTCTCGCTCCGCTATTAAGAAGCCGCGAGGTCGACGAGTCAAGCCCAAGTATAAAATTCGCGACTCCGAAACTCTTCCTGTGGCTGATCAGCCTTGTAATAACTGGAATGCTTGCGTGTGTCCCTACAGCAACAATGACTGCGACCGAGTACACGGGGTATGCAACAAAGATGGATGCTTTGAGAATCATCAGGGAAGCGTCGCTCACAAATGAGCCTAACGCCCGAACCTTTCTGAGAGGTCTTGAAATCGATGTTCTCAGTAAAGGTTACTCTGCAGCAGTGGAATCATCTATCCATGCAGCCCCTCTTCCTTCAGCCCCACCTCTTTCTTCTGATCCTTTAGCAGCTTACGCTATTAAAAGAAGACCCGACCTTTTTCAAATCAACTGCTCAATCAATGTAAAAAACTTACAATCCCTTCTCAAAAATCACCCGAACAAACCATTTGTAGATTCTATTATCCTCGGCCTTACAGATGGATTTTGGCCAATTTCATCTTTACCTTCAGACGACACAGTTTTCAACAAAAACCACGCTACAGGTCCAGAGGCGGAAGAGGTCCTTACGAAAACTCGAGACAAAGAAGTCAAGCTCAATAGGTTCTCTCCACCTTTTTATACCCTCCTTCCAGGTATGAAAGTGTCACCCTTATGTCTGGCAACAAGTCCTTTGGCAATCCCTCTCCAAACGATCTCATCGAAAAGGAAGACATCCAGATAGATTTAGATGGCATCCCTTATTTCATCCCATTTATGCTTTATCATTATTTCGGTAAACATAAATTTATCCTTTGGAAATCCGACGTTGACGCCGCCTTTCAAAATCTTCCTGTCTCTCGCCAGTGGCAAGTTCGCCAAATCATCAGAGTGAAAGATGCTTTTCACGCGGATAGGAACATTAACTTTGGTTGTTCCAGCTCCCCAAAGTTATGGTGTGCATTCTTTTCACTGATCCTTTGGATCACATATTATGAGTTTAATATTACAGAACTCAATGCATATATGGACGACTCATGGGGTATAAGTCTAGCTACAGACATGGTTTCTTTCAAAGGCAAACAGATCCCTTTGAATCAAGCTAAATTCCTATCCATTTTCGACTTCATTAACCTTCCGTGGGCTTGGGAAAAACAAATTTTCGGCAGCACCTTAGATATTATTGGATATTCAGTCAATTGTGAAGAAGTTTCCATTTCCCTTCCTGAAGGAAAACGTATCTCCCTCATTGTGGCTCTTCGTGCTTTCACTTCTATTCTCTCACACCCCCTGATTGACTGGCAGCGCATCACGGGTTGGGCCAACTGGGGCCTCAACATTTTTCCTTTGGGAAGATGGGCTTTACAGTCCTCATGGGATAAAATGGCAGGAAAATCACTTAGAAATGCGCATATTCCCCTCAACCGTCTGAACGTTGAAGATTTAAACTGGCTAGCGGATGCACTCGAAGCTTGGCCAGGCCGACACGTACTGAAACACCTGCATTGGGCTATCTCTGACGCTGACTGTATGTTTTTCACAGACGCGTGTCCTACAGGTTTTGGTTTCTGGCAACCATCAAATGGCTGTGCCTGGAGCTGCTCACTACCACCACCATCCCGTAACAGCTTCTGGGCAGAGCTTTTAGCCGTTGTCTCAGCCATTAGGATGGCGGTTGACTTCAAAGCCTCAAAAACAGTTATCTTTACGGACTCCGAATCAGTCTTGTACCTGTTCTCCTCTCACCGTCCAACCTCAACCGCTAGGTCACTTTTCAAATATGCTATCAACTTAATGCTCTATCACCCAATAGACGTCAAGGTTTGATTTGTTCCACGACAAAACAATCGAGTCGCGGACGCTCTCTCAAAAGGCCAATTCGACTTAGCCCGCTCTTTGGTTCCACGTCTTCACCTTAGAACGTTTTCTCCCGATCCTTCTACCCTTGTAGGAGGCCACCAAGACCGTTCTCTCCCATCTCTATCATAGTCGAAGATGACGAGAAGCAAAAAGATCCTGCAAGTTCCCCTCTCCTTCAAAGAGCGAGAATCATTGAACAAATTCGACATAAACAATCGTCTGGAGAAATCTACAGTCGCAAAGTACACCTCCGGCTATAGAAGATTCATGAAATTCTGCAAGGAGCACCACATTCGACCATACCCTAGCGAGACCAACTTATGTCATTTCATTTCCGTCATCTCCAGAGAGGTGCTACCTGACACAGTGGGAAAATACCTCACTGGCATCTCCCACTCCATGCGTGATCAGTATCCTATAGTCCTAATCACCCGCAATTCCCTTAAGGTTAAAGAATCGCTACGAGGTTGTCAGAAACTCTTTTCAAAACCTGTTGTACGAGCCAACGCCTTTACCATCTACGACATCACCATCTCAGCAAATTACTTCAACTCCTCGTTTGACGATGCTCTGTTTAACACCATCTTAGCACTAGGTTTCTCAGGCCTACATCGCCTAGGGGAACTCACCATACCGGATACCTTAAATCTCCAAAACGAAAGAAAATCAATTAGAAGATCTTCTCTTGTCATTTCCCTATGTGGATCCGTCGCATGCTACAATCTTCCTTACCACAAAGGCGACCCAAATTTTAAAGGTACTCCAGTCACCATAGTCAATAGACCAGGAGACCGAACATGTCCAGTAAGAACACTTCTCAACTATACTCAAGCTCGCGACAAAAGATTCCCAATTCAACCATTCTGGCTGATTCGAGAAAATGGTCGCCAACCCACGCGAAGCTGGTTTATGAAGCGCATTCAAGAAATATTTGGAAATTCAAGATCCGGCCATTCACTTCGCGCAGGAGGAGCAACGGCCTATGCACAAAACGGAATGGACATGGATACCATCCAATGCATAGGACAATGGTCATCAGAAGCGTTTCGCACCTACATTTGCACGCACCCGCTCCTGAACTTGAACAAAACCCAACGCGTCACTCAAGCCTCTGGTTTCACCACGGGAAAACACATTCAATTTCCTGGAGCTGTTCTCGTAAGCCTCCACATCATTCATAAGCCCAGCTTATTCAAAAAATCTTCCAGATTTTTCTCAAACACCACAGGAAAACGATCCGCTGATGTTTCATTACTTTTTTCTTCCTACAGCCGTGGGCCAGAAATAAGTGATCAACCCATTTGACACGTATAGTCATGGGCAGCATTGAGTAAGTCTTCATTCAAGACTGTAATCCTCTGTCGAATACACGCTAACATTCAAGGAATCACACAGGGTTCCTTCATAGGGTGCAGCCTCTGCAATTCCTACCTCCTTCCAATGTGGAAATACCACTTCATGGAAGATTGTCAGTCATTCTCGTTGAATGTTTTCAGAAAAATTAACAGCTTCAATCCCATAGACGGCTGATACGTGGTTACACCGTTTGGCAAACAGTTTATTCACATTTAGATTAAGCACATAGAGTCCTACACCTTCATTCAGATTTGACTAAATCATCATTCTACATCACTACTCAAAAACCTACCATCACTACTCTATATACTACGAGGGTGGTAGAACACGTGCTTATCTCATTTCTCTGTTTCATTTGTGTGTATACGTAGTTCAGGCTTCCTCTCTCATGATTCAATTCAAGCCTGCCCTCTGCGGCCGTTTAGCGTGAACCAGATACTTCAAAGTATCCAAAACGCAAAAGAGACCCATTCCTAGTAGTCGGTACAAGGTATTGAAGAATGGGAATGGGTCGGGGAAAAGGAGTTTCGGATAATGGAGTACCGGGTCACGCGTCTCTTCGTTATCCATTTCTTCTCAGATGATGTGCAACATTTTCTCACTCTTATAGCTAGATCAAATATGTCGTCAGCAAAGAAATGGATGATTAGGAAGTGGAATTCCCTAATGATTCCCACTTCATTCGTAACAAAAATCATTATTATTGTTAGAACTCATTATCGTCATTATCCTGAAATCCTTCCTTCCTCTGCGAAACATTTCTTAAAAAGATATTTTTATTTACCTCCCACCCACCCAACTTATTATTACAGTATTCAGTTTTAAAAATCTTATAAAAAATATGACACTTCCTTTTTTTTCAATTTAACTTAGCTAGAAAACAAAAAATTATTTAGAAAAAATAGTTCCAATATATTATCCTAGATGTTATATCTCTATATTGTAATTAGGAGTGTGTGACACACAAACCGCCCACAGAACACGTGCTTATCTCATTTCTCTGTTTCATTTGTGTGTATACGTAGTTCAGGCTTCCTCTCTCATGATTCAATTCAAGCCTGCCCTCTGCGGCCGTTTAGCGTGAACCAGATACTTCAAAGTATCCAAAACGCAAAAGAGACCCATTCCCTGAGAGATGTTTGCTTGGTCTCCTTGGAATTTTTTTGATAAATCTGTGTGTCTCCAAGAGGTGAACAGAAAGTTTCTTAGGTCGACAAAAATCCCTAGAAGGAGAAAAAGGTTTCATAAGGTACTCATTGTGAGTTTGTCATAAGTCCCTTGCTGTGCTCAAAATGTGCAAGAATCAGCAAGGGACTTAGCTGAGTTTAAGTGTTGGGGAATCTTCAGACCAGCATCATCAAGTGATTAGGAGAGTGTTGTAGAGGTGTGAGTGTGTACATGGCTGTGCCCCAGGAAGTTGCATGATTAGTGTACAGCTAGTTGTAGCATATATAGTCTCTGCTTCTTGGCCGGGAGCTTCCACTTCATCATCTGTGTGGAAGCCTACCCCTTGGAGAAGAGGACTGACAAGCTGTTGTCCTATCTGTTATATGTAATACATTGGAGATCAATACCTTGAAGATGAGAACTCATGGGGCCATTGTCCTATTCATCATAGCTTATGAGCACTAGTGTCACCTTTTAATCAAATTGACCTCATCTTGCTGGAGCTTGTAGTGTAAGACCAACCACCTTCAGCATCCAAACATATGTCAATTCCTCAAACTCCACCAAAGAAGTTGCAATCCATGTCACAGATTAGACCACAAACTCTAATGCAGTCCCTAAATTTTAAGATCAGAGTTGATTCATCCTGGTGAACAACAAACAATTACTCATGATAACACCCCAGATCTCAATTCATATCAATTTCCCTAAAATATATTTGTACAAGCCCTTTGTTCCCATTTCCTTTTAAACCCACCCCCTCCATACCCACATTTTACCCAACTACTCACTCCACTGACAGTAACAATATCTAGGAGTTGGTAACTTGTTATTAACCAATGGGAATGTGGATAGATTCAGTCTTTTGTACATGTGTGAAATACTGACGGGTCGGGTTCTTTTCATTACATATATTACCACAACTATGAGGTCATCAGCTGTTTACCTTCTTTACCAACTTTATCTTTCCTATTGAGTTTCACAACCGTTTCTCTTCATTCTTATCTTATACGGTTGCTTTTTTGCGTCCCACCCACCCTTGTTTTGCTAGTCACATTCCCTTTGCAGTATCAAGTTTTTTCTGCCTTGGTCTTATTTTTACACTGGTTTTCTGTATGGTTTAGATTAATTTCTTCTACTTGTTATCCTGTTTTTTAATTTTGTATTCTTTATTTAATTTCTTATGTTTTACATTTTTTAAGTTTCTTTTTGATATGTTATGTTTCTTTTTTAAGTTAATTGTTATTGTGGTCTGAATTCTTTTTTATTCTCACGTTTTTTTGTAGTTGTTTATGTACACCACAGGGGGATCCTGGGTTGGAAATTGGTCCTAACTGGTCTGAAAAACGTCAGGTTGCAATCCAACCCAAAGCTTGTCCCTGGGTAGACCAAAGGCCACCTTGTGGTGGCCGCCCCCAGCTGCCCCTGTGTGAGCTCAAAACAGCCTACAGCGCGACTTATGGGCGCACCCTGTGAGCCCATAGGCGGCCTTTTTGGTCAGCAGTCAGTATCCCGGGACCCGTGGTACCTTCACAAAACTGACCGCTGAGCCAAATAACCGCGTGGGCAAGAGAGACTTTGCTGACCCCTGCGTACAATCTTTTCGTGTGTTGTGTCCTCCCCTGTCCTCCCCCAGGGGTCAGGTCTTTCTTGCGTGGTGACATGAGATAAAATGCCCACTTGTTTGGTTTCCCCCCCAAGTTTGAGTTGTCATTTTTCAAAAAAAAAATCAATGTCTTCAGTCACCTTCACAGTTTTGAAGTTCTCTCAATTACCTTCACCTCAGTCAACTCCATTTGTAATGTTGTCTCAACGATCACACACGGTGGGACCTCATAGGTTGTCAACTCCGTTCATGAGTTAGCACTCCCCTTTTAAACATTTTTTTCTCTCAAATCCTTTCTCTCTCAATCTTTCAGGATGATAATTTATCAACCTATCCATTCAGATTGAATCAACACTATGTCTGCCACGCTCTCGGAGAACCATGTGTTATCTTTGGTAAACCGGTCCTTCCGTGGTAGCGCAACTCACCAAAGTGTCGGAGTCTCATCAGGCAAGTGATCTTTCTCTTTCACGCATCCAGGTTGTTTTACTGACATCCTTATCACAGTTTATAATGGAGGCGGCCCGAATGCGGGTCCCATGAGTTCTGATAACACCAGTGCTTGTGTTCAGGGGTCAGCCTCGTTCTTCTTCTCTCTTTAGTTTATCTCCCATTGACTATCATTTACTGATTACTTGTTTGTGTTGGCTATTCAGAACAATGACGCGAGTGCGACTGCTCGCAAGAGCATTTCAGTTTCAACTGAAAAGATTTTGGATGTGATTGCAAGGTTGTCAGAAAACATTGACTTGGATATTGCCAATCTCTCTGACAAACTCAATGAAGAAAATGCAGCCATGTCTAACAACAGTGTTGAACAGCACAATACCTTGTCTAACAAGCTGGACTGAGTGACCAAAAAGGTGGAACAGCTCAAAGATCACCTGCTTGAACCTTGAGCAAATCAAACTCCTGAGCAACCCACGCGAGCCAAACATTCCGGCTGAGAGCACGATCACAAACATCAAGAGACTCATCTATTGGGTAAGTGGTTGATTTGCCATCAAGACTGACAATCTTCTGACCAAACTCTTATCCTCATAGATCACAAATCATTGTGAGGAGGACACTGATGACCGTGATATTGATCTTCTTTTTCATTTAAAGTGTTTTCATGTAATTCAATCATTCCTGTTGTGCATTATCATTCTACACAAGCTGTTCTTCCAATAACTGCCACTCTTGACGATGCCACCGCCTAGTAATGCACTGCGCTTTATGCTATTCATGCCCATTTTTGAATCAGAGCAGCCCGTGCCCGTGCCCCGCCCGATTCCAATCCAGACAGTTCCAATTGAATGCCTGCCCCAAACTGGTGGCCTGCGGGTGGTCAAAGTGGTCTGCAGGCCACCTGCAGATTGCGCACACCTACACTTTTGGTGATGCAAAGGTGCCTGCGTGCTGAGCTGTCAGGCAACTCAAAGTTTGGCACTTGGTTGTTGCCAAACTGACTACCTGCTGGTGGTCAGTCACTCCGCACAGAGCGATTGTCTGGTGGTGGCCTGCGAGGATGACCGATTGGCGGTCAGGCTGCCCCCGTGGTGTATGTCCGCTGGCCACCCTGTAGGGTGTTTTTTCTATTACAAGTAATATCATCACCCTAGGCTTTAACCCTGATTTGCCCAAACACTATTTCCTTTTTTATTATTGTTATAGTAAAAGTTTTGTAAGTTGATACATCCACATTTCAGATTCATCATGTCAAATGCCATCTCCACGTCAGACTGTTTGAAATTACTATTTGATAATCATAAGGATGTGAACAAATTTAGCATAAAGATCAAAAAGCTTGAATTTGATGGCAAGAAATTTGCACAATGGAAATTAACAACAGCCAGGGTGGTAATGTATACAACATGACTGATATTCCTGACTATTGGGATTTCAAGAAACCTATTGAGAAATCTGTAATTCAAATGGTGATTAATCAATGCGCTGGCCATGTCATCCACTAAACCATTGATGAAGAACTTCAAGACATGATTGACAGCAGCTTCTTGTCTCACCATGCACTTTCCATGCTTGGAGATTTATTTCAAAAAGGGGTTGCACAGCTCAATACGTTATTTTCCAATCTATCATGTTACAAAGATTGAATTCTGCCAATACATAATGACTTCTGTCAACCAAGTCAACAAAGATTTTGAAAGCCTCAAATTAGTTGGTTTCAAATGGGAGGAAGATACTGTGAAGGGAATGATTTAACGCACTGTAAACATCAAACAACTTTGCTTCAATTGAGCAGAGGAAAATGATTGCAAGTATAATTGGTCATAACGGATCAATCACTGCACACCTGTGCCATAAAACCTACATCACATATGTGGGACAAGCTGGGTAAATTGTTAGCTATCATGTACATACAGGTCTGCTCAGTTCCCCGCTCATCTGAATAAGTAAATCACATGTGATACATCTTGTAACTTTTTTCAGTTTCATAAAATCTTCCCAAAATTTAACAACATACATATACCTCAACATCTATTCAGGCAATACTTTGAAAGCCATTTGACAGTAACAAAAAGGCTGATGCATGAATTTCAGTTGATGGAATTGCACCAAAACCATGAGTCAGTGTGTGTAGTCAATTTTTGAAATATTCTTTCAAACTAAAAAAGATCCAGAAGTTATTACATATGATTTGCTCATGCAGATGAGCCAATAGCTGAGCAGATCTGTATGTACTTGAAATCTCCTGATTTGCCCATCCTGCTGCACATATGTAAGGGCCCATTTGGTCACTGCAACAAGATACAATGCCGCCAAAATCCACACCCAAAAAGTTACATGTGGCCACATTGTATCTTGAGCCAAACTTGACCATATATCTACAATCTGATTGGTGTTTGGTTTGAATATCTGATGCCACTATCTGATGGACAAGATTGAGATAATTGTCCATATTGACACTGCAAACATTAATCAACTTCCCCAAGTGGGCAGGAAAAAATGATTGGGAGTATCATTTGTCATAAAATGATCTATCACTCCACACCTGATCCATAACACTCACACTACATATGTGTAGCAGGCTCAGTGAATTGGTGGTTATCATGTACATACAGTTCTGCTCAGTTATCTGCTCAGCAGGATGAGTTATTCATATGTAATACATGCTGTAACTTTTTTCAGATTGACAAAAGCATTCAAAAGATAGACTACATACACTGACTCAACGTTTTGGTGTAATCTCATCAACTCAACTGCATGTAATGCCCTTTCTGTTACTAAGAAATAGCTTCAAAAATATTGCCTGAGCAGCTACAGAATTATATGTAGTGAGTTCTTGGGACAATTTTTTTCAAGTCCAAAAAGTTACATGTGGTATAACATGTGATTTATATAGTCTAATGGGCAAAAAACTGAGCAGACCTGTATGTACATGATAGAAAGCTATTTACTTAGCGTACTGCACATATGTAGTGTGGGTGTTGAGGCTCAGGTGAGCGGTATTGGATCTTTTTATGACAAACTGGACTATTAATCATTTTCCTCTTCCAATGTGGGGAAGTTGAATGATGTTCACAGTGTGAGATACAGCCATTTGATGATAACCTTTCTCAATCTGTCTTTAACCACACACTCTTCAATCCTTGCTCCTTTGCTCAGCCACTTTGTCAGCCCTGAGTACATGTACATGTACCCAAAACTAACTTGTAACATTAGAAACATTATTTATAAAATTAATTACATGCTACATACTGAGCTTAGACTGTATGTAACAAGTAATACAATGTACCAAAACACTTATTACATATACATGTACACTTAAAACTACATGTAACATGTAGTAAAATACCATTTACACCTCATAACTCAGTGTCAAGAGTTAAAATGCCTATATTACATATTATACTTAACAAGTATATGTAATCAAAGATTGCTAGCAATAATCATAACATCTAGTAATGATCAATCCTGAACCAATGTAGTGATAGTAACAAATATCACTACAGTTAGGTTTAGAGAGGAGAGTATATAAACCCCTCCTCTCTCAGCCGTCAAAGATTCCCCCCAAGCAATTATTACATAATACTTTCAAAGAACAACTTTAATGTTCTATTGAAGTAATATCAAGAGTCTTATGAATATAAGACCAGTGATAACTTCATAACTTCAAATCAGCTTCCTGACCAAAAGTAAGTAGTAATCCCTTCACCTTTTTCTGGATCATCTACTTCCCCCAAGTAGAAACTCTTTTAGGTTGGTGACCTTCCAAAAACCCAAGGCTAGTGACCTACATACAATTACTTTCAGGCTGGTGACCTTAAGAACAACCCCAAGTTGGTGACTTTCAGAACAACCAGTGTAGTGATCTTTATCTCACTCTTTAATCTGTTACATAAAAGATAAAAGGAAGGCCTTGGATACACCCTTCATTAATTATAACATTTACTTATTATAATTATAAACCTCCTTTTAAGGGGTTAATTAGCTGTAGTCTGTCTGGATTTATCCAAACAGGCCAGTTTTTGCCCTTTCCCCATTTCTTTCTATATTTTTAGTTGTAATTACTTTATATTTGAAATATAAACATTATAAATTATAAATATAACACCCTACATTGCCCATTTAGTGAGCCTTGAGTCCTCAACAGAGCACCCAACCCTCACACACTTTCACACCTTGATAGTTCTCTCTGTCCTTTCCAGATATTGTTCTAAAGTATTTCTCAAGGATCTTCTTTGAAAGACAAATTGTATTGGCATGTTGGTCTTTTTGAGAGACTTGAGAGTTTGTTCACAACTGCTAAATTACGCATGACGGCCCCAAAGGGTCTGACTCAAACTGCAACAACCAAAAGCCCAATGGGGATGTCACTACAACATCAATCATATCCCTAATAGAAATGGGAGGCATGGTGGGTACAAAAAGTTGTATCTTAAACACAACTTTGTATTATAAAAAGAGATAACAGATAGTCAAAATTGTGATAACAAAGTGGATGTGATGAATAAGATACAAATCAGTGAAGGAAAAGAGAAAGATCTTTTTACAATATCAAAAGGTTTTTGATAAAGTGGTAAAGAGCTATGTGAGCTACTGCTGTGTTAAAAACCATGTGTTTAGTAAGATCTTCTCTGAAAGTTTTTTGGGGATGTGTTTCCACAAACTTGGATTGTCTTTCAAAGCCACTTTGCCGGCCCCAATTCCTGTAAGTTAAAACAAGTTTCAACTACCATTCATTTCGAAAGGTTTGGTCAAACATAACTTTAAACAGTAGTAGAACTAGAATTATAATTGATAATTTAGATGATGAAATTATTGAGAAATTGTTCAAAATGTATTCATCAAAGTAGATGAAGAAATCACAAGACCAACCATTAAATCATCAAAATAATAAGATTGAGTTCAAAAGAATAATGGTTCTACCAATTTAATTGAATATCAGAATTCAGAACTTACTCTTGAAGAAACCACTTTTTTACCAGCATTTCTTTACCTCATATTAGAGCTTCTTGTGCTTTGTTGACATATATCAAATAGAAAGGTTAGTAGGATGAGAACAATAAAGTTCAACAATGAATTTGAAAAGTTTAATTTGAATAAAAAGAGTATATTACATATGGGTGCATATAGCGGATTCCCCAGCTGCTTGTTCTGCAACCACTATATGGAGCGGAGCAATTCTGGTATTGTTTCTAGAAACACCAGGAAAATTGACAACACCTTTGAATTCCTCTCCATTACCAACATCACCAAGAGAAGACAAACACAACATTGACAAGAAAAAATACTTATTTGGTGATTGGTTCTCTAAATCTAGCAGTGGCAACACCACCTGACTTAACATACATAGATACACTGCCAGACCAACTACTCAACACTGGACAGCTTCTCAAGGTGTTCTACAATATCTGAAGACCACTGGATTGGTTAAATTATATTTGAAACTGTTGATCAATGAGATCAAGACAGACTTACATACTTATGTTGATTCAAACTGGGGTGGGGAGTACCCAAAATCAGTACATGGTTATGCCACTTTCTTCCTAGATTGTTCTTTGGCATGAACTCCAAAGTGTCAGGGTTGTATAACAACATCAACATGTTGTGCAAAGTATATGGAATGGCAGCAAGAGAGGTGCTGTGGTTGAGAAATTTAGTGGAAGATGTATTGGGCGCAATGGGACGAGTAAAATTATTTTGTGATAACATGGTGGCAAGTCATTTATATACATAACAAAACAACAAGGCAGACAGATAAAGAGTTTGATTATGTTCCTGAGCAATTATTTAGAGGCATGGTAATTTTACATTGAGTAGGATCAAAGCATCAAAAAACTGATATTTTAACTAAAGTATTGGGACCATACCTTTTTGAAGCTGGAAAGAAGTACAACCTGGATATAATGACAATGATATCATGATCAATTTCATTTGCTTTCTCTACAGTCATCTTTATGGTGTTCAAACTTCAAAATAAATTTGTGCAAGTTTTTGCACGGTTTGGAACACAATAACGCGGGTTGTCAAAATAATTAATGTGCAAGATTAGTATGTACATAAAATCTTGCACGGATCTTGCGCGTCGGTCTTGCAGAGTTCTTGCACATGTTTGAACACCATAATTGTGCTTGCGTATTTGTTTTTTTATGAGGCTTTCTGAGGCCTGTCTTGTGGACTGCACCTCAGCCAGTCACGTCATTAGTGTAGAGTGGTACATAGCAGATTTAGTCTCGGTTCCTCAGCGGAAGCTTCCATATCATCATGATGTCATCCTCTTGATTCATCCGTGTGGAAGCCGGGTGGAAGCCGACCCCTTCATGGAGAAGAGAACTGACGTGGCTGTCCTCGAATTTGTTATAAAAAGCACACTGGGTCATACTTATGATAGCCAATAGTTTTCTCATAAGGTGATACACACGCTAAAATCCTTGTCAATCATCCGACACAGATTAACAACTCAGGGTATTCGGAGTGTAAGCGAAAATTCAGAGTTTCCTTTACGACTTTTTGTTTTAAATCGAAGAATTGACTAGCTTCTATGTACTAGCTTTAACTTGGGATCAAACCTAGTGTTCAAATATGGAAACAAATCCAGCTGTGAGTTAGACTTTGACTGTGATGAGCTTTGTGGAAAGTACTTAGGATTCACAGAAACATCTTACACGATGAAATGGAAAGCACTTTGATGCTTCATTCCAGGCAAAGTGGCTTGGATGTACCATTTTTGTTATATGTTTCTCTTCTCCTTTCGATCAGATTGTTTTTGTACTCATCTATGTAATTCATGGTGCGTCATCTTTCTGATATATTGAAAGAATCTACTGAGAGGAGCTATTTGTTCCATGCACCAGTGTTTCCCAATCCATACGTTATAAAGACCATAATTCATTCATGGTCATAATTTCATGATGAGCTTATTAAGCCTGTTTTCTTTGATATTAGAAATGGTACTGTCTTAATAAAAGCTTGTAATCACCATATATATGAACCAAGGGCTTCTTGCAACGGAACGAAGGGGTGTCACAATAGATGTGAGCTTTCTTAGATACTTAGGAAGATCTAAGCATAGACAATCTTTCACAAATTCATCTTCAAGATATGAAAACACTTTGATGTTCACTCCAGAGAATATATAATCAGGAAGTCTTAGGTGGAGTGATTTCATTATAAGAGCTGAATGAGTGATCCAAAGTGTATACTATGTACAATGAAATGAAATGTGAGATGGAAGAGCGAGTGTGCTGGAAGATGGCTGGAGATGGATGGAGTGATGTGAAATTGAAAATGAAATTGAAATTGAGATTGAATTGAGAGAGGACCAGTACGAGTTAGAAGAAGAGTGACAATAAAGTTCAGTAGTAAATTGAAAATTGAAATTAAGCAAGCAAAAGAAGAGAAGAAGAATTTAAATCAAAACTTTTCACATCCAAAACCAGCAGCACTCTTCACAGCTCTTCAGTCTTCAGTCTTCAGTCTTCACAGTGTGAGTTCTGATGGACTAGTCACTAGAGTGTTCTTCTATAACTTCTCATCGTTTCAACCATTCATCATCATCAAAAATAACAAGCAAAGTTGAAAATCAAGAAATTACAAATTAATCATCACCCAACCATGACTCATCATCCCTCACAGCAATCTTTCACTTCTTCACCTTCACCTTCACCATCACCATCACCATTTACAAACCATCAAACCAACCATGAGAACTCAACCACACCTACTTCATCAACTCATAACAAATCAGCTGTACCTAACTTACCCAATTCAAGTGTAACAGTCAAATCACCACCATTACCAATCATTCCATCGGAATTATTACAAGCACTCTCGAGACCACCGATCAAGAAATCATCGAATCCAACCATCGAATCAAGTGATCTACAACATTCTAAATCAAACAAACTATTGAATAAACTAATACCAAACCAACCATCTACAAATCAACATCGAATTCCAAATGAACTTGATCTAAACTCTTCAACTTCAACTCATCAACTCACTTTACCTGAATTCACTCCAGTTTCAACGGATTTCCATCTAGTAGATTATGAACCATCTGATCAAACTACAATCAAGACTGATTCAAACTCACAACAAGATCTCATTCATCATAATCTGAACATGAGTTCAATGTCAAATTCAAATCAATCTAACAAACCATCTACAGTGAAGAATCTATTGAACTTGGTTCATTTTCATTCAAACAAACCTTCATTCGAACATCAATCGAACAATCCTCATCATGATCAATCTAATGCGCATATTCAAATCAATAATCATCATCAACACAAACTCAACTCTCAACCCTTAGAACATCAAGCTAGTCAGTCTTCTTTCACTCTCTTACCATCTACTTCTCAACAACAACAGTCTTCTTCCAATCAATCATCAAAACAATTCCCTCAATTTCCTTTGTCAGATCAATCCGATCAACAAACAACCGCATTTCAGTCAAATCAGACCATGCCACATACCCCTAAACAGAGAGAGACGATTTGGAATAAGATTGGTTTCACTCACACTCCATTCGGTGGTACTGCAACTTCAACTTCAACTGGTAGCAAGAAACTCACTCTCAAACAACAACAACATCATCTAGCTGATATTCCAATCGATAATAAGTTTCGTGATCCAAACCATCCTCATAGTGCTAGTCCACTCTCTTCCAACTATTCTTCACTTGCTTCGACTTCAGCTGCTCGAACTCGGGCTAGTTTCTCATTAGATCAGTACATTCAATCTCATCTCTCCTCTAGCCATCAGCATCAACAAAACGATGGAAAACACCCTAGACTATCATCTCAACGCAAGAGCTCAATCAAAGATCCAAATCAGAACATTAACAAATCCAAACCATCGGAATCTTCTTTGACCTCTTCGAAACACCCGTCTAGTAAAAGCACTGATCATTTATTCGAATCATCCACACTCTCATCCCCTCAACTTGCAACTCAATCTTCTATTCATTCAGTCCAACATTCACAACAGTCTTCAATCGATCATAAATCTAATCATCACCAGAACTCGTCACAGGTTGGGAATAGTCAACCAGATTGGTCATCTACAAACTCAATCCAGAATCATCAAGATGACATTCTAGAAGAAGATATCGACGAAGTACCATGGCCAAGGCATGAAAACTTTACTCATCACCTTCATGCAAGTCATCGACGTAACAATCATTTGAAAGATCAAGTCTCTACGCATGCTGAAGAAGATGAAGATGAAGAAGCGGAAGAAGAGGAAGATGGAGATGAGGAAGAAGAAGGCGAAGAGGAAGAAGAAGAGGAAGAAGTGGGTGATCGACGCAAATGTTTGGATTGTGCTTTGGATGATTGCAAAACACATTCCTCGCAAACCAAGCCACATGCTCGTCGTATGCATCTATCCAGTACCGGTTCAGCTGATTCACCACATATCGGACAATATTTGCAACGCGACCATCCATCAGCGTCTACCTCAAACCGTAATCCTCCTCGATTACCTTCTTCCAAGATTGTGAACCGATTATCACCCGATCTATCATCTTCTTCTTCCAATTCACTACCATTTCGAATCGGAAAAGGTGTACAACAACCCTCGTTTGATCGACCAAATAATAGTCTCAGGAATCGACGTATTCTTGATCCTCTTGAAATGAGATTCAAAGCTATCACTGACCCGATCATCAAAAGCACTCCTACCACAGGTCAAAGTACAGGATCGAGTCTGTATCATAACGCATTAGATGCACCACATACCGCTCCCATCGGTGGTTTCCCTGACCCTGTCACTGCTTCCTCGACTTCGACTTCGGCTACTGCTAACCTCACCTCACCTGGCTCTGAAAAAACTGATCAAAATAGATCACCCAGGGCTCGAAGTCTCAGTGATACACTTGTTCGCCGAGCCAAACAGTTTACAAGATCCATCATCAACTTCAATATCATTATCCGATTCTAGACAGACCTCATCTTGATGATCTTGGTTCAATCGATTCTCATCACCTTGATATTTTCAATGGTACTCTTAAGAATCCTTCTGCCTTGAGTAACCCGCCACTCAGTGACAAACAGGAAGTCAAAGTCGGATCTGATGGTGATAATGATGATGATCTTTATTTTGTTGACACGCCAGCTTCTGTGCGTTTCTCTCTCACTCTTTCTGACATGATCCAATCCCTCATTCAAGTATCTTAATCCCCTTGTTCATTTGTTTGTGTGACATAGAGAGCCGCACTAGCTTCGAAAGCCGATTTCACGATTGGTGTGGCTGGGCCAAAGGGCGTAGGGAAATCTACGATCATCACACGTGCCTTGAGAAAACCCGTGACAAACTCGGTCACTTTATACTCGGATCTCCAAGCTAATAAAAGTCTTGATATTTCTTGCTATGACCTTTCTTAGTCCTGAACTGACGTCATCCTTTCTTTACAATCACAGTCATCTCATACGTATCACAAGTGTCGAATGGAACCGCAGGAGCAAGTAGGACTGTACAAGTCTTGGAGGTGGATCAATTGATCCTTTCTGAACAGTTTATTAAAAAAGACCATAAGAAAGAAGGTATGATTTGGCCAAAGAGGTTACCTTCTCTCGACGGAATTCTACTCTGGTATGTCTCAGCTGGTCTCTATTGAAGAGGATGAAGTATCTGATCTTTGGTATGCACTATCACTTTTAGTTATGATGCAATGGATCCTACTGCGTTGGATCATCTACGACCTCTTTTACGTAAGTAGTAGATTCATCGACCCACTCCATCCTCTTGCTTCCTTTCTTCTGTATTAAGAAGATTTCTTTTGGAAACCTTTGGGAAATTCAACAGATTCATTTTGGACCAGAGGAGGGATCTCATTGATCGTCTTGGCTTGTAAGTCAAACAAAGATGAGAAGCTCAATCTAACTTCACCAATCAAGGCTGCGGAACTTGTTAATGTCTATGGAACTGGTAAGCGTGTTTTTTCTCTTGTGCACCTCATTGCTTGATATTGATTTGAATCTATATCCGTACTACAATAAAGGGATGATCCAGCTCGATGGAGGTTTGGAAGATCCGGGGAAGAAGATGAGGAATTCATTTAATTGGATCATGAAAGCGATCAGAGAAGCTAGAGGTCTGTTACTTCTCGATCTAGTGATTACCAAAGAGACCTTTGTGTATTTGCGTCAAAATCTTGATGAATTGTACTCTTTGACTCCATGAATAGGTGAACCGCGGTCTTACAGTAGTGCATCGACTCATATCTTAGACTCTGGTAGTCATCATGATGAGGAACACGTTCGAACTTCGTCCGATTCAGTCACTCGATCTCAATCATCGGATCTTTCACCCCCACCACCCAAACTCAAGGCTGATGGAGAAGTGAAGATGAGTGATCAAGTTGAGTTTTCTTCTCCGCTTCTTGAAGATCGATGTATGTTGATACTGATGAAAACCAACGTTTCCTTTAGAATCAGTCAGACGAAAATGGTAAGCTTTCTTGTTACTGTGATGAGATTGAACCCAGAAATGATTGAGCTTGACTTATTGAATCAACTTTTTCATTAGAAAACACAGGAGAGATCAATGAGAAGGATCCAAATGAGAATGATGAGAATCAAGCAACAACAGCAAGTTTTGGTGCGATGTCTAGTGATGCTACTAGTCGTCATGCTGCTCAGAAAGCCATTGTCATGAGCCAGTTGAGTGATCATCTATCTTTTCAAATCTCTATTGTCTATTAGACTGACTGGCTTTTTTGTTTGATTGGTAATAGACGTGGATCCGAGATGGACTTGCATTTAGATAAACAAACGATTATTGATAAGTTTGTTTTTGCTACTGTCAGTGGAAATGGTTAGTTACAGTCTTACGATGATCAGTTCTTCTTCCCTAGTTCATTTGACTACTGAAACTAACATTTTGAGTTTGTGATCATGGGAATCGTTAGAACCAAGTTTTGTAGATCATTTCTTGATTGTCTTTAGAAGGTTTTCTACACCTTTTGATGTTTTGAGCGCTTTGATCAATCGATTTGAATTTGTTTCTTATCATCTTGAAGATGATCCTCTTTTGACTCGTTATGCACAAATGAAGTTGAGTTCGAAGGCCTATTTTTGTTTGGAATCGATAACTTTGTTTGAACAAGATTTTTGACACAACCACTTTGATTCTTTTGAATATAGGATTTGTCATGTATTGATGACATGGGTAGAAGCATATCCAGGAGATTTTGTAAAACCAAGTACATTACAAGTCTTGAAAGGATTTACATCTTTAATTTTATCAGCTACATGGCTTTTACATTATGCAGTGGAGATTTTACCGATGACGAAAACGATAAGTTTAATGATAGATGAAGATATTGGATGGGCCTTACCGGATACAACTGAACCTGAATCGATTGCTAAAATCTTGGATGATCTTTTGAGATTGAAAAATTCATTATCTAGTACTTTATCACCTTCCAATACTAGATTAGAAGAAGATGAAGAAGATGATTCAGATGTGATTCTTCAACAACAACAACAACAACAACAACAAGATGAAACGTCTAGACATTCGATTAATAATAATCAAGATACTCAATCTTCGTTTGGATTGAAATCTCAAACTACTGGTGCTGGTTCATCTTCGATTGGATTAGATTCGAAAGCTGAAAACAAATCGTTGTTGGATTGTTCTAATCAAATCTTAAGTTTGTCGGATGAAGCTTTAGCATTACAAATCACTAGACTTGAATGGGATATCTTTGCTGAAATGAAGGTGTGTGTGTGTGTTATCTGAAGTTTGATGGCTGGAAGATGGTAGATCTGATCATTCTTTACTTTCTTTTCTTGGTTTTTCTTAGCCAAGACATTTGATTAGATATGTTTTGGCTCCTAGAGATCCTAAGAATCCTAGGGTGGCTTTAAGAGATCCTTATTCACCTATCGCTCGTTCTACTGATTATTTAAATCATCTTGCTGCTTGGTGAGTTGTCTATATTATCAAATACGAAGAAAAAACATGTCTGTGGATGTATTTCGGCTGATGTATGATATGGGTTCTTTTTTTTTGACAGGGCAAGTTCGATGATTTTGATTCAAGATAAATTGAAATCTAGAGCAAGAGTTTTGTTAAAGTTGATGAAAGTGGCATACGAATTAAGAGATATGGATGATTTTCATTCATTGGTTTGTTATTTGTTTTTCGAATCTTGTCCTGTTCTTCTTTTGGTTTAGTTCAAATAAAATTGATCTGATGGGTTGATGTTCTCTTTTTTTTCTGTTTTTGAATTTGATTAGATGGGAGTCTTGGCTGGAATCGAAGCTCAACCGGTTTATAGATTAGAAGCTACCTTTGAGATCGTCCAACATATGGATTTACAATCTTATCGTCGATACCTTTCTTTAAAACGATTAATGAGTTCACAAAGATCGTTTTCGGCTTATAGATTAGCAAGACAAACTGCTTCTGCACAATGTGTACCTTATCTGTTAGTGTTGTTTTCTTACTATTTCTCCTTTTGAAACCGACAAACTGATCTTCTTGATGAAATTGGGAATGAATTTTTTTCTAGTGGTACTTATTTACAAGATATCACAGCTGTTAATGAAGTTAAAGATGATATGAGAGATGGGAAAGTGAATTGGACTAAGTTTGGACAGATTGCAAAGGCTTGTGCGAATGTGATTGAGTGTGGGAAATTAGCACCGGAGATTGAAGTGGAAGATCGGATTGAAGGATTGATTATGAGATCACCGATCTTGAGTGAAGATGTGGGTTTTGATGAAAGATTTCGTATTTGATTTGGTTCCTGTTGATCTAACTGTTTTTTTGGTCTTTTATAGAGTCAATATGCTTTATCGTATAAATGGAAACATAGAGCAGGAGGAAATGGGGTTAAGAATAATGGAACAAGTGGAGGAGGAGGTGGTGGTGGTGGTAGTAGTAGTCATAATAATAGTAGTAGTACAGTTGTTCGATCTAAAATCATGTCGACTCATAGTACTACTACTTCACCTTTGATTGGAGGAGGACAGGAGGAGGAGGGGGTGGGATCATGACGCCTACTCAGTCTCATACTGGGTCTACTACCGCTGGTGTGGCTAAGAAAGGTACGAGGAAATTGAGACAGTTGATTAATACTGCTATACATTAAAGGATGGGATGGGATGGAGGGAGTTGTTTTTTTTTTTGGTTCATTTTTTAGTTGAGGTTGTTTTGATTTTTTTTTGGAGTTTGACTTTACTTTTTTTTAGTTTCGTTTTTTAATTTTATTTATCTTTTTTGATCCTTTTTATCCTCTTTTTTTTTTCTTTTTTGAAAGACCTTTTTTTATCATTTTTTATTTTTATTTTTTTTAAACAAAAGTCTTTTTATTATATCTTATTTAAATTGCTCATCTTTTTTTTTTTACTTTGATTTTTTTTGATCTTTACATTTTTCGTTCGTTCAAATCTTAAATATCAAGAGACAAAGAGAAGTTTTTTTATTGCATATTTTCCATTTTTTTTACATTGCAATTCTCTTAAAGTTTTTTCTTTTTTCTTAATTCCTCTTCTTTATCTTTATGTTCAAGTTTATTTACTTTAATGTTTGGAGGGTTTGGACAGTGAGTTGTTAGTTTTTTTTTTTCTTTGATCATGATTTTTTTTTAAAAAATTGAAAAACTTGAGAGTTATATTTTATCTTGTGAAGTGTTATGTACATATATTTGAAGAAAAAAAGTTGAGAAAGAATGGTATGGATTTAAAACTGCAACTTTTTTTTGAGGTAGAAAGAAAGAGAGAGAGAGAGATAAAGAACAAAGAAAGAGAGAAAGAACAAAGAAAGAGAGAAAGAACAAAGAGAGAGAGAAAGAACAAAGAAAGAGAGAAAGAACAAAGAAAGAAAGAAAGAACAAAGAAAGAGAGAAAGAACAAAGAAAGAGAGAAAGAACAAAGAAAGAGAGAAAGAACAAAGAAAGAGAGAAAGAACAAAGAAAGAAATAAAGAACAAAGAAAGAGAGAAAGAACAAAGAAAGAGAGAAAGAACAAGGCAAGAAGTGGAGTGAAGGGGTTTTGAATAGGTCTTTTCAGGGGTTTTGTGAGATGAAGTTTGAGAGGCAGATCATGAAATGGTGGGATACGTGTATGAAGAATCTGATTTACTTACACCTCCGTCAAGACTTCAAGAGACAATGAGGTCAAATAATTATCCGCGGACGCTGAGACTTATGATTGAAGAGCTCCGTATTTGAGGCTGAGCCCTAGAAGGCTAGTGCTCTCAAAACAAGACCTGTTAAACTCATCGTCCTCACTCCCGGCAATGATCTGCATGTTCAAGGTACACCCGGATGCCGAATGGCCACCGGTCCGGATGGCCCGCGTGACTCTCTGACAGCTTGCTTCCAAGTTGAGACCTCACAGATTGCCTTGCTCGGCACTAATTCTCTAACAAATCCCATGTGAGACTTGTCACCTCAACTTACATATGCTGGAGATCGAAACGGTGAGTCTGACCTAACCTTGGGGAGAGCACATGAACAAAGGGATAATCCAGTTGTGTGGAAGGGATATCAGCGATTAAACTGTTCACCTCTCTCCCCACTGGTAAGGCTTTCTGGTCAAGAGAAGTGTACGCGTGCCAGGTAGTGATGGGTCTTGATCTGTCTCGGCTTTGGTGTAGGTCTTCCCGGTCTCGAACATCTTTCAGAAGCGACCTCAATGCATTGCGAACCTACACTGACATGTTTCAATTCCTTGCGGGAAGTAGCAAGATTCAGAGTCTTTAAGGATTTAAATCTGACCATAAAAGTGGGAACTCTTTGTCTTTGGAAAGGGTTGTCCATCCGCTCGAACGTCATTTTTTTTCTTCAGTCTAATAATTACATTGTGAGTACCATTCAGGAACTTGGTAGCTAGCTTCGCGTTTTTCGATTTATTCTTAGAAGCTATCTAATCATCTTTTCCATCATTTCCTACCAGCATTTATACGAGGTCTCTTTACCGTCATGGAAAAAGGAAATCACATTCGAACGCCGTGCTTTCGCGCATCTCAACTTCGAAGCTTTTGTTTGATCGCTTTCTTATTATGTCAATCGTTTCAATCTGTCGTTTCACTACCAACAATTGCTTCTGATGTGGAGGTAGCATCCAAAATCGCCGCTGAGCCTGTCATGGAGCTCTCACAATCTGAAAAAACTTCTGAAAAAGCGGTGAAAACCTTCTCAAGCGATAAGGTTAAAGGACCACCCAAGACCAAATGGAGTCAGTGGTTCTCTATGTTATTTGCTGCACTGTTTTCCATTCCCATGTTGATAGTCAGTTAAACTTCAAAGTCCCCTTGGATAGCTCTTACAGAGCACCCACGAAGAGTGTCAAAGATCAACCACTTCCCACAGACGCTGACTCGGTGACATCTAACGAAATACCATCTGCTTCTGAACGGCCTGGGGCTCCATCATTATTAACCTGGACTCAGCAACACAGGGATATAGTACAACAACGGTTAAATGGGATCACCGCAAAAGGCCGGTTTGCTACTAATCGAGAAATCAATGAGATGTTTTACGAAGCAGAAGCGGAGATCAGTAAAAAACCTTTGGCGGAGGTCCATAAGGCCTTGAATGTTAAACCTCTCTCAACTTATACACCACCACCGTGGAGCAAAGAGTTTCAAGCTAATCCGTCTACGGCTCCAACTATCTCGACATATACACCACCACACTGGACCAACGAGATTCAAGCTAATCCGTCTACCGCTCCAACTATCTCAACGTATACACCACCACACTGGACCAACAAGATTCAAGCTAATCCATCTATCGCTCCAACTATCTCGACATATACACCACCACACTGGACCAACGAGATTCAATCTGGTAACTTGGATCATATGGGTAACCATCCTTCGTGGCAGACACTGGCAGTTGATAATCATAATCAATTTGCATCTCAAGGGCATTATCAAAATCTGCACAACTTTCATGATGCGGGTCTCAATCAGCCACCATACTCAGCGCAGCACGTAGGGTCCGATGGTTTGAACCATTATATCCTGCCGGACGTCGCACACGCACAGTACGCTCATCCATACTCATACGAACCAGCTCCAAGTTATCAGGTAGCACGCAAGGATGGCACAGGTAAGCAATAAGACTTGAATCATTATCACTATTTGAGCACTGATCTCAATCTTCTTCAATGTGGGTATCTAGGATATTTTTACCCGCAATCCCAACAATCGCAGGATGTACCACATTATGAGAATCACGCTGATTCTGAAAAAGTTTTAGATCACAGCAAAGAATGGGAAGATCTTGGCGGTGAAATTGATAAGTATCGTCACCAGGAAGGTTTTAAGATAGATGATTTGCCTCATATTGATGACATCGTCAACCACAACGGTTTCAAGGCGCCTGCACCTCATGATTTCTATTTCACTTCACCCCATAAACCTGAAGTACCGAATCCCTATGAACATACTGCTACATCTTGGAAGAACCCGAATTTGCCTGAGGAAAGCGAGACTGGGTTCTCTGATATTGACAAGGATCCAAGATTTCACCCTAAGATTAATAATCACCAGCCTATCGGAACCTCTAACGATGGAGATCAAATGACTCGATCATCACGACCTCTCGGTCTGAAGTATCCTGAATTTGACTTTTTATCTCCAAACCAATATCATCATGTCTGGCCTACTAATGAAGCACCGATCACCAGTAATATGGAGAAACCAAGGCTTACCTACTCTCAAGTTCTAACAGCATAACTCACTTCTTTTCTTTCTTTGTTCATATGAATTAGATTAAAATTTAGCAAACCAATTCGTACTTATTGATCATTACATTTCAATCTTTTTTACACTCATTTCAAAATCACACTCTTTGATCATAACTTTCTTTTACAAAGACCCATTGTCCTGACTAGTTTATAATTTTTCAGTATTTGTAACATTTTCACGTGTTATGCTTTGAAGTTTTCTAAATAAAAACAGTCAACCAACGCAATTCCAACTTTGGTACATGCTCCAACACGCAGTGCCAACGCATAGTTGTGCCAGTGACCTTGCAGTCAAGCTCACCACCACAAGACTCATGTGCCACCCCTACGCCCGTAGTGCATATGTAAATGGAACAAAGTTCGTATGTTTGATCACATGTTGAGACCAAGTGTCAAATTTTGTCCGCGTCCAAATCACCTCCATACCAAATCTCAGAAGTTCAAGGACTACATCTCACCATGTCCTGGTACATATCAGCTCTGATGAAATAGAGTCGGATCTTTTGTCAACTGCGGCCATTTTCTCAAATATTTTTACATGAGAATGATTCTACATTCACGCCGAACCGCTGCTGGTACGCAGGCTTGATTTACAACTTGAGAACCGTAGGCTTCATGGTGTATCTGCTGGGTCTGGCTTCACCTCGACTTCGGCGCAGACACATCTTGTCTCGATTGTTGTAAGCTACTTCAGAGGATGAAGCAATAATTTATCTAATACGTTTCATTGGTTTATTGACGCAGAAGGTTTCTTTCAAATTGATCCTATAAAGTCCCAAACTTTTAGCCCACCATGACGCTTATCTTTCTCAGCGCAAACTTGCACATTTTCCCTTATATCATAGTTCAATTTCATCTTTGATCCTACAGAACCAAACTTGTCCATAGCGCGATACTAGTTGATCATTTTCTTCAGCAATCCATTCAAGCCTTTCAAGAACTCTTCAACGTGATGGGAAAAGAAAGCGGCAATCGATCCTCACACTTTTCAAAATCTCAACTTCTAAGTTTTTCTTCAATCGCTTTCTTATTATGCAATTCTGCTCTTGCAACAGAATCATTTATTCCTAATCCAAAGCTAGTGGAAGCTACGAGGTCTTCTTTAGCTCAAAAGCATGGTTGGGTACCAAGATACTCAATGAGGGAAGAGCTTGAGGCAACCAACCCTAGCATGAGTCCAGGTAAGACTATCATTCCACTATCAATTTTTCTCATGGTGTCTCACCGTCCTATGATCCTGCTCACGGTATATGCTCTAAAATTTCACAACTCCATCGGATAATCTGTCAGAAGCTGTCGCGCAAACCAATGCCAACTTCCGACAAAACCGGCGCGTACAGAATTTGCGCTTCAATTTCAAAAGATTACAATCATCCAGCAGACCTCCATCAGGGAGCCATTCTATGGAACCTGCAAAGGCACAGAAGCCCCGAACCTCATCTCCGCCATTGACAGGATCCGTACCATGGAACAGCGCGGTGAATACCAAGCATCTAAATCAGAACGGCTACCTTCCTTCTCCGCAGTACCATGCTAGTCCAGCTTCACTTCCTGGTCTCAATCCACATGCACCTCAGTATTATCAACTTTCAGTTCCGAATAGTTTTCAAATCAATCCGCCTCCTCAAGCCTTTTTCGCTCCGAAGATCAGTAATGGGCAGTACTCCCATTCGTCCATACAGACCCGAAATCCTAATGGGTACTTGCGGTGGAATCGGGAAAATGCAAGTTGGGAGCCTGTGTCTATCTCCGCTGAACCGTCTCAAGGTGAGTATCGGTACCAATCGCTTCCATCACTTGATCAATACGCAGAGTTGTCTTGTAGACTCGATGTCAGCTCATCATTCTCAACCGCTGAAAACGTTACCAGTAGGAGAGTATGTGCAGCTTCCAGCTCCAGGATACCATCAAGGGAGACGTCAAAGTGGCAGCTGGGGACCTGTGCCCATCTCTGTCGAACCATCTCAAGGTGAGTAACGACACCACCCATTTATATCAGTCGATCGCTGACCAGACTCATCCTATAGGCTCGATGTCAGCTCATGGTTCTCAACCGGCACAGACGGTGCCAGTAGAAGAGTATGACCCTAACGAGCCAGCTCCGGTTGTAGATGAAGGAAAACTATGGGAAGACATTGATCATGACATTGTTGATCTTGTTCACAATAAAGGTTTTCGTCTGCCTGGTAACCATGAACTGACAAAACAAGACGACCCACATAATCACAAACCCTTGCAGGAAATTTACCCTTCCTTTTATGATTCTAAATCTCACTCATCATCTACACCAGAGGTTTCAGCCAAAAAAAGTGCACCTAATAGACTTTCAAACAAACCAGATTCAAATCCAGAACAAGGTGAGGTGAAGGAATCCGAAAAGAAGTCGACTAACATCAGACTTGCTTCTCCGCCATCTGATCTGAAGACTGAAACCCACAAAGACGGAGATTCTTCAGATGAATGGGATATACTTAACGATGAAATCTCTGCCGTGATTCAAAGTAAAGAGAGTGACTTGAAATCTGATGATTTACAGCCTATCAAGCGATACAATGACCTATTTCAAGATCATCCACGGGGTATGACCTCAACACGATCAGGATAATTTACTCTTTACTCACTCATGTTTTATAATCGCATCGTCGTTGTTAATGTCCTCTATGATGCCTTTCATCCTATTTGTGTTGTTCTGATATCATAATATTTGGTTCCTTCTCAATCTATTGACTTGTACCTTGGGTTCTACGTGATTACTTTTATATATCCGAATGAATGTTTTCTCCTGCCTAGTCATTCCTCTTCTCATTCATTCTTATCTTTGTCTCTGGTACCATAATTAGGTACTTTTCTTGCTCAAAACACTCGTGTTCTCACTGAGAACAACTCGTGTTTTTTCAAAGCTTGACCTGTTAAAAACACTAGCATCGCATCCAAATGCATGACCATGTCTTTCTCGATATATTGTGCAAGATTGGTGAGCTTGAGTCGGCTTGAATACCAAGAGTGCCATCTCTCCGCTTGTATTACTGAGTGGTGTCTCCGAGTTGGTTTGTTTTCATTTATGTTTAAGGTCAGTTAATTTTACGGAGATGAGACAATTTGATTATGTACAGTTGAAATGAAGTTTTCAGCATTCAGACAATTTGTCGATCGCTTCAATCAACCACTTAAACTTCATCATGCTCAACCGGTCTATCCCTATCTCATTACCTCGCGCTGCTTCCAGTCGAGCTCAAATGGCAGCTTCTACTGGTACTCGAACGCTTTCAACTTGGAAAGGAACCAGCATTGATGGATCCGATACGAAACTTTATCTCAATGGGAGCTTTGTTAAGAGTAAGACGGAACGATGGATCGATGTCAATAATCCAGTAGGCCACTTCTGTCCATATACCCTTGGTTAATCAAATCATCATCAACTTTGCTAAAACTTTCGCAATTGGGTCTTCAGGCAACGCAAGCTCTTTTAACGCGGGTCCCACAATCAACGAACGATGAGTTAAAGTCCGTTGTCGATAGTGCTCAGAATGCCTACCTCGAATGGAAAAATTCATCAGTCCTCTTTCGTCAACAAGTCATGTTAAGGTTAGCTATTTATATCCCAGATCATATTCGTAGCTTCAAAAATACAAATCTCATACGAATGCAATCCTTCAAAACTTTTATAGATTTCAAGATTTAATCAGAAGCAACAGTGATGAATTAGCCAAATCGATTGTCTTAGAACAAGGCAAAACGTTTTCAGACGCAAAAGGAGATGTGCATAGAGGTTTACAGGTCGTCGAAGCTGCTTGTGCTTTACCTGAATTGTTAATGGGTGAAAAACTTGAAGTTAGTAAAGATATGGATACCGAAACTCGTAAAGCACCTTTAGGTGTTACAGCTGCTATATGCCCGTTCGTCTACATTTTCTTAAACTTCAAAGAACAAGATTTTGAGAGTCTTGAATTGATTCTCTTTGTGTGCTTTTCGCTTTTAGGTTTAACTTTCCCGCCATGATCCCATTATGGAGCATTTTGTCTGGTGTGTGTCTTTTATCATCTCGGTATGGGATGATTATGAACATCATTTGCTTGTTATATAGTTGCATGTGGTAATTCACTCATCATCAAACCGTCTGAGCGGGATCCCGGTGCAACCATGATGATTGCCGAATTGGCTCAAATGGCTGGTAAGTCTTCACTTCTTCCCAATAAGATCATGTATGTTTTGTTTTGCTTACTGAGTCTTTCTTTGTAGGTTTACCTGCGGGTGTATTGAATGTGGTACATGGAGGAGTGGATACGGTCAACTTTTTGTGCGATGAGCCTAGGATCAAAGCTATCTCTTTTGTCGGATCTGATCATGCAGGCAAACATATCTATGATCGAGCAGGTCAGACTGGAAAGAGAGTTCAAGCCAATTTGGGTGCCAAAAGTCAGTTTGATGAGATCCGGAACCTGGCATAAGGTGACAGGAATACTAACGGGTCAATGATCTATCTTTTAACCTCGTCATTATACTTTCAAGATCATTGTGTTGTTATGCCGGATGCTGCTCGAAATTCGACCCTGAATGCGATCGCGGGAGCTGCATTTGGGGGTCAGTAAGAATTATTCGATCAACTAAGCTCTTTGTACCCTTTGACTCAAGCTCGTCGATCCTTCTCTTTGAATTAGCTGCTGGTCAACGTTGCATGGCTCTATCAGTAATGATCACTGTTGGAGAATCTTCAACTTGGATATCTGAACTTGTCGAACGAGCCAAGTCATTGAAAGTAGGCAATGGTATGGATGATAAAACAGAAATGTAAATTCATTGATCCAAAGTCCATTTCATTTGACTTGTAGCTAACTGATTCCGAATTTTGAAATTGTTCGGACATAGAGGTCCAGTAATCTCTCCTCAAGCAAAGAAAAATATTGAAGAACTGATTGGATCAGCTGAGAAAGAAGGTGGTAAGATCTTGCTTGATGGTCGTAATATCAAAGTAGAAGGTTATCCGGATGGAAATTGGGTGGGACCTACCATCATTGAAGGAAAAACAGGCATGACTTGTTATGAGTTGAGTGAAACCCGATTTCCATATCATGTCCTGATTCTATAGAGTTGACTGATTTAACATTCAATTCTGTGTTTATGATTCTCGGCAGAAAGGAGATTTTTGGACCAGTACTCACTGTGATCAACGTAGGAAGTTTAGATGAAGCTATTGAGCTCATCAATTCCAACAAATGTAAGTGTCCGAAATCTTTACTCCAGTCAATTTAGAATCCATGTCATAAAACTCAATAAAGTGAATGATTTTAGATGGTAATGGTACAGCGATCTTCACTCGTGATGGGGCAGCTGCTCGTCGATTTGAACGAGAAGTTGAAGCTGGTCAAATCGGTATCAACACACCTGTTCCTGTACCTTTGCCCATGTTCGCATGGAGTGGTAATAAAGGTAGTGTATTAGGTGGTCATTCACTTTATGGAAAACTGTAAGTCTTGATACCAATAGAACTTGTTAAGAAAGAAATTTGACTGATGATTGGTTTTTACCTTTTCTCTTCAATTTAATAATGTAATTTCAGTGGAATCGGATTTTGGACTCAATTAAAGACGACTACTGCTTTATGGAGAGCATCAGATGCAGTTGGAAATCGAGCTGATGTTTCAATGCCAACTCATCGTTGAAGAAATCGTGTTGATATCTCTTATATATGTTGATGGTTACTTTTTGTTTTGTTGATCTTTAACTCGATTTTGTATTATTTTCATGTTCTTGTCTTTTTTACAATCAATGTATAAACCTTTGATTGTTTGAGATCTTCACACAGGATGATTGGATAACTTCAGTCCTAGGAAAACCAAAAAGGTTGATGTCTGGACTCTTTTTCCTTTTCCTTGGGACTGACCTCGTGCCAGCTTTCAATTTTCAAAGTTTTGTTTGATATCTAAAAAATGTGAGCCAAAGCAGAGATCCAAGAGGGGGGACTTTGCTGAATTCAAGATCCATGACAATTGGGCAGTGAGGATGTGTGTCATAAACGACATGTTTCAGACCCGGCTGTAGCCCAACCGGCCGAGTGTACCCGGCTTTCCAACCTGGGTTCTTGATCGGCGAGAAGGTTTGCTACTCCGACCAAAGTTGACATCAACATATGGATGATTGCAAGAAGAAAGCTTGAAAGGAAAACTCAGAAGAATTCATCATATACCATTCAAGACCATTCAAGACCATCTCAAGACCACAATGAACAAAACATCCAATTCAACTTTATCAGATCAAAATGAAACCATCATCAACCAAAACTCATCAACTTCAACTTTCTTAATTCAACCTAAATCATTAGCTTCTTCTAGTATAGCAGCAGCAGCAGCTCGTCTCATCACCCATCCACGTCAGCTTCTTTTTCTTTTTCTTTTTGGAGTCTTCTTCATTGTTTACAGATTTGAGAAGATCAGTATTTAATCATTTCACTTTTTTTTTCTTCATCAAGTATAGTTGATACCATTCGACTTAGAATTCAAACTCAATTAAATTCTTCACCCAATTCATTACGTCAAATTATCCCATCATCAGCTTCTGAGCTATATGCTGGTTTACCAGTTGCATTACTTTTTAGTGTACCCGCCTTATCTATTTATTTATCATCTTATGAAGGTATTTTTAATTTTCATTTCTTATTGACCTATTTTTTTGAAACTCATCAGATGGGAGTCTTTGATTTTTAGTGGCTAAACGGTTTTGGACTCCGATCTTTATTGATCCTAATCGATCTTCAAGTTTACCACCACCTTCGATGATCGAACAGTTTCCTGCTTATATGCTCTCAGGTTTATCTGCCGAAAGTAAGTTTTTGGATACAGATTTTTCTGTTTACTTTATAATTTTACAAAATCTCATTGACACTACCATTTTCCGGGGTTTTTGATTGTGTGTTCAGTCGTATCTGGTTGGGTATGGTCAGCATGTGTGCCTTCGATTTTCATATATATTCAAAATCCATATCCACTTCCTCTCTCTTCCTACACGCTATTTCTTGAAAACCATATGGAGACACTCATGAATACTATCATCTTATTTACAGGACTCCAATGGAAGTAACCAAAAGTCGATTACAGAAAGGTAATGAAGGAACTTCTGGCATCAAATTATTGAAAAAGATTGCCAAGACTGAAGGTGTTAGAGGAATCTGGAGGGTATGTGCTGCATCGTATAAGTGATTTTCAAATTCAACGTTGATCATGATCAATGAACTTTTTCTACTTGGTTCATGTCTTATAGGGATACACTGTTTCTTTGGCAGTTTATGGGTATGTACCTTCATTAAATCAAAAATGGAAAGTAAGATTACACACAGCTGATAATTCTCCATGACGTTCATCGATCAATAAATCATTTCACCCGGGAAAACTTACATTTACTAGCCCATACACGTTAGTCATCAAACTGACACCCACTGTTCCAGAAATGTCTATATTGCAAGTCAAGAAACTGATTTTGGCATGTTCATTTTAATCTATAGAGCTCTATATTGGCCAGTTTATGAACAAACCAAATCAGTTTTCATCCCTTCATATAATCCAACCGATACAACACACACCCAAGATCAAACTTCAGATTTGCACAAAGGAACAACAAATCTAACAGCTAGATATTCGCTTTGCGCTGCTCTAAGTTGTATGGTCTCTGCTGGTCTGACTCATCCGATTGCAGTACTTCAAAGTACAGTTCAGACTTCTGGAGGTCTCCATAATGCTTCTTCATCTGTTGGTCCGATTCGTTCGGCTTTGAATAGGATTTGGAAAGAAGGTGGTCCAAAAGGTTTTACTCGTGGGGCTTTGGCTAGAATGACTTACATGGTTCGTCCTGTTTTTGATATAATTGTTTTATGATGAATCTGATAAGTTAAAGTGTTATGATCCTCTATTAGGTCCCTTCAAATATTATCTCCATGTCAATTTATGAAATTCTGAAAGCTCATTGGGGAGTATGATTGATGCTTGTCTTTTTCTTCTCAGTATGAAGGTTTTAAGTTTAGGAAGAGATAAGCAGGAAAGGAAGCAAACATTTTTTTTTACTTTGATGTTGTCAAATTTTTGTTCAAGGTAAAATGTCAGCCATATCATTTTCATGTCCTTGATATTTCAATCGTTGTCAAATCGCTTTTCATTCAACAAGGAATATAATTATGACTTACTAAATGGAAATCATGAAGGATTTGTCTTTGTTCATCAAGAACAATCTTACTCTGTGTACAGTGTATATACTATGCTAAACCAAAAATCCTCGGACTAAAAAAAGCTTGTGATGTATCTTCACTTCATTCAATTTCCCTTTGGCTTCACTACGCAGTCATCTGTATCCAATTCCAGACAAAAAGTCAATGAATCATCCACATATTTGGGTCAAGACAGGTAAATCAGTAATATTGACAAAAGTGGAAAAGCCATATTTGTGAATTTGGAGATAAAGGTTCAACAAGTAGCTTGCAAGAGATTGAGGCTGAGCCGGTTTGTTCATTGATCACGGGGGAATCACTCGATAACATTGGTTGGTCAATGAGATGGACGATCAGGTTTTTCCGACATTTTTTTGTACAACTGATGTGTTTGATATGCTTGAGCTCACACCGGGACAACGTGGACTGACATGTTGTTTTGAATAAGTAAGCATTGAGATAATAGGTTTTGTGCTACAGACAAGATAAGATAAGAGTCCGGAGCGATAGAGTAGGATCGCACTGTTTTCGAAGGGAAAAGTTTATAACTCATCCACATAAACTTATGAGTCAGAATCACCTTGTCCATTGTTCGATTCAGCTTCTTTCTCCTTAGCCTCTCTGGCCATCTTTTCTCTAACAAGTCTCAACTTCTGACGCTCTCGATCCTCCTGTATGTTATTGAGTGCCAAAGCTTTTTGTCTCTTGATCGCTTCAGTTTCGGCTTGCTTCATTCGAATGGCAGTCTCATGGGCTTGAGTGATATCAGAGATTTTCTTGGTGAGTATCTGGTGACCAATGGCCAAGACCTCTAGGATTCGCTCCGATGGGTTTTCAGGAAAGTTTAAAGTCTCGACATGATCCTTTACGCCTGCCGAAAATTTGCATGCAAGTAGATAATCTCGGGCACCTGGTAAGCAGTACGGTAAATTTAACTTAGTCCACAACTCTTTTACGTAGAGCACTATTGATTGAGTATGAAAAACGCCCCATACCTGCTACATTGATTATGTTTCTTTTGATCAACTCGTTCGAGTGTTTGACTGTCTTGTATTTAGCTTCACCTGGATTTTTCAACACATTCGAAGTGATCTTCTCCATTGTCTTGAGTGCTTCAAGTACCACCGCCTTCTCATTACGTTCCACAAGTTGTCCTTCTATTAGCTGGACGAAGCTCTTTCGAATTGCAGCACCCCCATCCGTTGAGGCAATCGGATTGACAGTTTTCCTACGAGTCTCAGCCGCACTCGCCACGTCATGAGCGTTGATCGGAATGTCATTGTGTACGGATGAGTGACGACCAGTCGGGGACCTCAAAGTGTTTCCTTCGGGCTGAGACTCAGAGTCCCATGGATCTTTATAAGGCGACATTGGTCCGACTTCTTGCATGGCGGTATATGTTACGGTTTAGCTGATATCTTGAGACGTCCAAAAGATATTCACTCTTCCTAGCCCAGCTTGAATGATTCTCGAGTGAAGAGAAACTGAGACTTGGAAAGGACATAATTCGAAAAGGAAGAGATCTCATGAGTTGATCACATCGTCATCTTCACATAAGTTTGGTAAAAACCATCTACCAGCGATCAGGTCTGGGTATTCTCTTCCAGTCAAATGTGCTGTACCTGTCTTTGTTCTGATTTTATGTTCGTCACGAGGAGAATCCTGATATCCTTAGGACACAACAGAGTAGACGATGCAGCGAGAGTGATGCTAGGAAATTTCGAAGGTCTCAACTCCAGTGGTCAAACACTGAAAGCAAAGTTTGAACAGTCAAGACCGATCGGGGCTCGGGGCATCATGCATACAATCAGATGTGATACATATGTGACGTCATTCTGATGTGATCACTTGAAGTCATGAAAGATCAACTCGTCATGAGAATCAAGATTTGGAGTAGAGATGAACCAGAAATGGTAAACAGTCAAGCAGTTTAGAATTCATATCATTTGAATGATATCTTCAAAATATCCTTACATTTCCATTTTTTGGCGGAATTTAACATGTCGAAAAACATCGTCACAGAGTCAGACTTGGGGCCTGAAACCAGATTACCTCCGGTTCAGTTAGTCGAACATCTCTTAGGAAGCCTCCAAGAGGACCAAAAGGTCGATGCTTTTGATTTGGAATCCGCGATCAACGCTTTCACGAACTTCCAAGAACCAGTGAGCAGACCGAAAGTATCTATCAATTTGATTTGATGACTGACGGATGGGACTTCGCATGTATCGGTTTCAGATGAGCAATAGCAAGATATCTGAGTTGACCATCTCGGGTTCTATAATAGTCCAGTTTCTTGTTGCTTCCAAAGAAACTATTGGTGATTATGAACAGTGGACGATAATGTCTCCACCAATGAAAGTTCGTCTGGTCGATCTGTTGAATAAAATACGTGAGCTACTTCCCATTAAACGCGGTTTCCAACAATTCAACTGAAGATGTGAAAACTCGTGTCCCCACAACGATAGTCAATCAAGGTTTCATACGGTCGCTTTTTTCCCTCAGAGATCACATTCGAACCTTGGCACTTGGTAGCAAACCCCGTCACAGTGCGTCTGCGATGGCCACCTTGCCAGACGTACTGATTGCTTCTGTGATCGACTACATCAACGGCGATATATCAAACAACTTGCCTCAGTCGGCTGCTCTTCAAACTTGCCCTTCCTGGTCGCATCAAACCATTGAGCTTGTCGTACGGATCCCGACTGACCAAGAACAACTGATGGATGTTCTGTTTTCCTCAATACCTCGCAATGATAAGTTGAGCTATGAGATCAAATTAGCTTGCTTGTCTCTATTATATTGTCTCTGTTGTCTGGATAATTGGAGCCCATTCCAACCTGATCAAGCATGCGATCAACTTGCAAGCTTCATCACTTCACTCGATGAGAATATTAGCGTCTCTCAGATATCTGTTTCCCAAATTCTTTGCCTATATGGCGTAAGCTTCAAATCAATCAACACTTCGCCTTTTCTCAGACACTATCTTGCTGATTCATCGGATTTGTCAGTATTTGCGTAGGTATCAAATTCACAAGATCCAGCTTTTCAAGCCTGTCACAATCAGAAAGATCTGGATTTTGTTCATATCCCTTTTTCCTAGCCCTCAAAATCTGCTTGGTGATATCAAACTCAATACAGCGCAGAACACTCTGTTTTCTGATGGAGGTGAGATGATGCCATGGGTCTGGTTACATGCCGACTTTTGTCCCGATGTTGAGACAAAGTGGGTTGGATGTCTTGTAGGCGGATGGGTTTATATGTTGTGTTTCAAAAAAATTGCTTATTTTTTTGGCGATTTGGTGAATAGACAACGTTATGGATTCTCACCCAGTTCACGCCACCTTCTTTGGAATATTTCATTGCACCCAGACTCCCCTCGACAAACGCGCTGTCAAAAGCATCAGGATCAAATGACACGGACAAGAACTTGGAGATCATCACGATACTATCTAATAACGATGGCATCGGCTTACAAGTACTTCTAGTTGAGTAGAAACGCGGTACACTAGTTCTGATCAGGTTGAAAAAATCTGAAGTACATCCGGTTTTATCCTCCGCTGGAAATCCGAAGAACTTCTTCTTTGGTCTAAGCCCTCCGGAAGGCTTGAGCCCCTCTACATGGAATCGGATCTGGCGCTCGATCTTCAGCATTCTCTTGGATATCCATGAACGAACACGTAATCAAGACAAATTTGAAAATTCCACAGTCGATGGGAGAGGGAGACTCTCGAGACTAGTAGTGGAGGCTCTTCAGAGGCTCTTTGAGAACGTCTTTGACCTTCCAGGTATGGTTATTCTCAACTTTTTTAAAAACAAGCACAAAGAGTCTATTTAGCTCACATAATTTGTTTCGATGTCATGTAGAGAAACGTTATTTCATACGCCAGGTCATTGGGTTACCTTCAAAAGATATCACATTTTTTCTACAAAAAGCTCAAAAGAACCTTCATAAGTTTCTCAATCAGACCCTGTCGGTAGTGCAACAATCAATGGAGTCTATCAAGACTGAAGATACGAACTACATGAGTGAGGCTACGGATTGTTTGGATTTCTTGAATTTTTGGGCAGAGAATCAATTTGGTAAACCAACAGATCTTTCTTTGACGATGTTTTTGCATGTTCATCAAGCTGACGCCTAGCTTGGGACGGTTTCGTTATTGTAAAAATCACGTAGATCTCAAATTTGTTCAACCACTCGGTTTTGTCACAAGTTTACTTCAACTCATATCATCTCCCTCCGAGGATATAGATAGCTATAAACTCGCGGCCTCAAGATTGCTGGTCACTATCGAGAGCGCAGAGGGATGCAGTTGGGAATTTAATTCACGAGAATTGCATTTGGTATCTGATACTCTATTGGAAATGAATAAACTTGATGGGGATGATCCAGGTGACTAATTAAAGTCGCATATCCTCGCTCTCCTTTTGTTTGACATGAAATTGAATAAAACTGAGACTGGCTCGACTTTTTTTAGGCACAGTAATGGCAGAGTTTGTTCGCACCGCTATTGATCGCTTTCCACCGTATGATCCGCAGCGGATGTTCCTGTTCCACGCGCTTAGAGATAGGTCAGAAAACCTCGTTTGGAATGCTTCCGAGGAAAATCACTCAGGCATAGCGTTGTCCTCATGTTCCAAATCGATTGAAGATTACTCCGGGTGTTGTCCGTTGTCGGGACGACCTGAAGCTATGAAGACCATTGCAACGGCATTGGTGTCATGTTTTAAGTCTCTGGACACACTCACACGTCAGTCTATTTCCGCCGGACTTTCTTTTGATTGCTTGACTTCCTACCCTCATGTATGGTTCCACTGACCTCTTGTCGTTTTTGTAAATAATGGTAAAAAGAGACGCATGTGAGGTCTGGACCACTTGTAAAAAGATTATTAAGACAGATATCCACTCGATCATCGTCGTCTAACCTTCTGAAAGAAGTCGAGGAGCTCTTGAGTACGAGATGACCAAGACTTTTGAAAATTATCTGCGAAGATCATCATATTACAATTGAAGATAGTTGGCGGGGAATGTTTATCCCAATCAAGAAGTCCTTCATGTTTCTCATAAACTCAAATTCCCTATACATAGCATTGAGAATTTATGCGCAATAATTCCAGATCATTTCAATTGAGCGTGCTCCCAATTCGGGATCGGGACACATTGATGCGTATGCAGGGGCTAGAAAGAACTCAAAAGAACACCAGAACAAGACTCTCAGATAACCAAATGGCCACAGTGATAAGAGGAGAAAATATAGGAAAGAATGCACAACGGAGAACAACTTGCAAGCCTACAATTATGCCCATTGTAGGAGATGACTAGCCCTTCTGTCAACATGTGTAGCCCTACAGGATACACATAATTCTACCTTACATCATGATATTATTTTGGATGTTTTGCAAATGAAGGAACAGGAGAAGCTCTTATCTCCTCAAGCCCTTGTTGTGCAACTTCTCTCAGATCTCCATGTTTGGTTTTCTTCAAAAGAAATTCCAGGAATCTAACTATCAAGTTCTTCTTTGTGCTTGAGGGTGGTGGGAGTCTCAAAAACTTCTGCATGATGGGTTCCAAGTGATCTCCCTTAGGGTCTGATACAATTATTGCCTCCATAAGACACTGCCAATTCCATGTATCTTCATTCATTCTCATTTTAAGATAGAAAGGCATATCTGTTTTTGGTTTTTTCAGGATCAGAAAGGAAATTTGGGTATTTCACAATTATAGCCAAGGACATCACTCACATTTTACCCAGAAGACTAGAGTTTTTCTTATATCATCATGTGGCTCTATGAAATACTGATCATAGATGCCATAATCATATTCTGCTTGATAGGTGAAAAATTCCAACAATGATCTAGGGACACAAAGTAATATATTCAAGTCAGTCTTTGGGCCTGAAATACTTGAGACAGTTTGAATTCAGACTCACCTATCATTTAGCAACTGAATAGAGTCTACCAATTCACTTGTAATTGCTTGACACTGTTTACTCAACCCATCCTTAAAAGGTTCCCTTATCTCATAAGGTACTCCAACATAACCCAAAGCATTCAATTTGCCAAATTTTATCCAGCTGACCTGAATTGCCTGGGTCTCAAGAGCTGCCTTGACCGCACCTTTCACATTGATATACACACTCAAGTCTTGCATTAAGACATAGTGAATGTTAGTTTCATTTTATTGTGCATTAGAAGCATGAATATTCCTCACGTGAAGCCCAGTTTCTGTACAGCTCTACCTCTGCATTTGAAGACCACTGTTTCTCCAGACAAATCTTGTATTCTCCTAGGTGTTCTTGCGCATCTCTTGTGAAAATATCAATGACTTCTTTAGGCTTACTGTGAGAAAAAATTAAAATATAATATAATCAGACCAATACTAGATATAAGCACTGTGTATTCTTATCTTGACATACTCTTTTTGTTTAAGTAAGTTAACATGCTCTTTGATTTTGATCTCATATTTGTTCAAAACATATTTTAACATTTTTTTATTCTCATAATCTTCCCACACTTGATCTTTTAGTAACCTTTCATTCTCTTTTGAAAATTCAAAAAAAGTTTTTTGTAGAATTGGTGTTGACATAAATTCAGAAATTACAACAAGAAATGACCAGAAAGGTATTATCTTGTATGATGTTTTAGTTTTCAATATATCATGAATGTATCTAGGCCATGTCTCCATTTCTGACTTTAACATACTCTTAATCAGTTTTGGTGAATCTACTTCAGCTGTGCATGGGTTCAGGGATTATCAGTTTTGTTCTCTTTTGATTTATGTGTGTTGTCTATCTAGAATTATGGCATACCAGCAGGAAGAGAAGGAGATTGGTGCCAGCCCTCCAGGGTCCTCTCTAGATCATGTACAAGTTTGTCTTTTGAGCTTGTTTCAGTTAAGCCAGGAGCCACACGCCAAGCTTCATTGCGAGATGTGTGTATGGAAAGAATGTCGCCATTAAGGTGAGGGACCACATCTTTGCATGGATGTCAGAATTTGAATTTTGAGAAAGTAGACTTACCATCCTGCACAGCTTCTGATCCTCCCGAGTAAAACAGGTTCATGGCATAGGTAGGGGTAATAAAGTACCACCATGGTACCATGAAATGAGCGCAAGTCAAAATCATTATATTGAGTTGTCCTTTCATTGATCGTTCAATGTTGATAGCTGGTCTAGTGATTGGTGGTAAGTCTCAACTTCACGTCAATGACCATACGCAATTGATTGAACAAATGCCTAAATATAGAAACCAAGATGTGGAAGATGATCTTACATATGCCGAGATGTTCCAGCTTACCTCAAACAGATTATGTATGCAGTATTGATTGAAAAACGCAGTGGTATTCACCGTACAAGTCATATACGTTGATTTACTGCTGCGTATTTGACGTGGAATCCAGGAGGGTGATCGAATGAAATGACCAAGACACGCAAGAATTAGTTGAGATCAGAAGGTTAAGCAGATTAAGGGGAGCCAATATACATTAGCCTTAGGAAAGGAATGGAACGGTACACCTTGCGAGTGGACCTCTAGATGGTCACCACCGTGACTTGTAATCTGGCCATCAATCGATCACGTCGTGCAACAATAGAATCACGAGGGTTCAAGCCTTCGGGAAGAATATTGAGTACTTTGATTCCGAATGATGATGTATGAGTTGTTCGGTCAGAATTGCAGGGTCTTTTGAATTTTGAGCTTACCAGGCAAGATGAAAGTAACGGATAATACAATCACATCTCATTTAGACTGGGTAGAGACTTGGAGTGAGGAGAAGGAAGCACAATAGGATATACTGGCTCAAAATTGTTGGTGTAGCAAAGGCGTGAGTTGTTGCTCCCTGAAAGTGTTTTTTGTCCATGACATTGGTATACATTCTGATTGAAGATTTCATATTCTTGAGTTGAACTCAAGGCAATGTAGTTCCCATGAACAAGTGAATTCTTGAATAGTCTTTCTGTCTATACTGATTCAATCAGTTTACGCATCGTGACACTTTTTCTTTTTTGTGAAAAGTCATTCATGTGAGCGCACAGAACTTGGATCATGGATGTAATGGAAAGATTTTGTTTTCATTGCTGAAAGTGCTCGCATTATTTCAATACTGAATTCTTTGTTGGGATTATATGATATCAATGAGCTGAACAAAAATTAATCAAGTCCTTTCCAACACAAAAAAGCAAAATATGCCAGCTTTTACTGCACTTCAAAAAACACTCTTGGTACAAATTTTACTGATACAAATATGACGACACACTACAGGATTACAAAAAGGTTTATATCAAAAGGAAGATATCAAGTCTTTATCTCTCCATCTCGAGAGATTCACCTAGAGGCAAAAAGATGGAAAGCACAGAGTTAATCAGTGATGAAATTCAACTTTTGGAAATTTGATAACAACTTAATCATCTTTCGTAGGTGACTTACTCGTTTATGCGGAAGATACTGTGTTGGGTAGCTTTCCCATTGATAGTCTCCTTCTTTTCGAATTTCACAGTAGGATTTCTGGGCATCCTTAACGACTTCCTAGATATCTCTGGGGTACGAGGGGGCGTGATTGGCGACTTGCGATGGTAAGGGCTGACGGTAGCTTTTCTTTGCCTGGTCGGTTTTTGTAAAGAGTGAGCAGGCCGTTGTATTTTTAATGCCAAAAGCTTTTCTGTTATGTGATCGTCTGGTGATCTTGAAATCTTCGACGTATTACGTTGATCATCTAATTTCGAAAATCGAACCGGATGAAGAGAGCTTTTGTCTATACATATTTTGGAAAAAGTATTAGGGAATTTTGGGAGTGGTGGTTGTACGATGAGGGAAGATACATAGTCAGTATGATTGTTAATGTTCATTTTCGGAGATTGTGATTACCTGTATATTCTTGTGAAGATTTGATATGCTCTGTAACATTGATACTGTTAGATTCTTTAGTAGACTGGGCGATGAAGTTTGATGGTGCCATTTTTACGTTGAGTAAAGTTATTGAAGTGATTGGAGAGTGGGTTAAACAATGGATGTTTGTTTTTGAAAATTGTGATGGAAGTGGATTGATCGAGGAAGAAGTCTGACCTATGAAGGAACTTCAAAGATTCGTTGCTTTATATAAGAACTATGTGGGTGCCTGAATGCCACATAGATCTCAGCGATCAAAGCGTTAACCGTCTCATAAAATCAACAATTATCAACCACGCGATGATAATTATCATCACACTGGAATCTGGCCAATCAGCATCCAGTATTCTGGGAACACGTTACAATAGATGGCTGTGAGGATTGTTCACGTCCTGCGGTGATGGGAAGCTCGGGGGGTTGAAGCGTTGGGCAAAATATTGAGTGGTTTAGTTCGGAATCGTGATGTATGAGTTACTGGGTCGGAATTGCGGGGTCTTTTGAATTTGGGGACAGCTGCAAAATATACCAGTGTGGTCCTGGGCAAGAAGATGGTCACCAAGCTTATCAAGCAAGAGGAATTTAACTGATCAAAAGCGAAAGGTGTCAAAGATACGTTTTCGCATCCTCCTGAATTGATGATCAGAAGTCCAAGCAACCCAATCGGACAATGTTGGGTATTGAATGTTGCAAATGCTTCAACAGTCTTTGTCTTAGGGCTATTGGTATGGATCACTGCCATCAAACTGTTGTCAGCGCGTAACACAACTATGACCCAAGCAAATTAGAATTCGGGTGCGAAAGAGACAGAAAATCATAAGTCATTATCCAAACATTTATTTTGATATTTGACCAATATGATTACCTATGAAGAAGTCTGTTTCTATATGAAGGAAATCGGAAGTCAGTATTTAAATGATAATGTTAATATTAGACAAGTGTAATTACCTATGCATGATTGTGGACTCTTGAGGGTCTCTGCAACATTGTCATGTTTGGATTGCGAGGCAGGCTGAGACAGATTGTTAGACAAAGACATGTTTTAATTGAGGTAAAATATCAGGAGCTGGCTAAGGTAATGGATAGTTGATGTCTTGCAAATTGTTGAATTTGGGTAAAGTGGATTGGATTTACGTGAAGAAGAAGTCTTAATGAGGGAAAGTCAAAAGATCAGACGGTTTATGCCAGAGCTTCTTGGGTGCCTGGATTCAATGTTTCAAGAAATGAAGCAATCAAAGTGTCAACCGTCTTATATTGTCACACTAAAATCTGGCCAATCATCATTGATGCTTCTGGTAACGTGTTCCACTGGTAACGTGTTTCAGATGGCTGTGATGATCACATCCTGCAATGGTGGGAATGCAAGGGTCAAGCCAATATGCAAAATGTTGAGTAGTATTTTTTGGAATCATGATGTATGAGTCTATGAGTTACTTGATCCAAATTGCAAGGTTTTCTAAAGACACTAAAGAACATATTCTGAGAGGTGGAGCAGCGACCAATCATTAGGGACTGGGCAAAGCTCTGCAAAATCACAATTCAACCGTAGTTGAAAGCGAGTTGCAAACAGTTTTTTAGTAAGCTTTATGGCACTAAAAAAATAGGGTGGCGCACAGCCATGACCCTCCCTAAGACAAGCTGTCTATTCAAATTTGCCCCTCCCACCTAAGCCGAAAGCCTATGGCAGAACGCTTCTGGACAGCCCGATATACCTTTCACAGGTTGCTCTGGCTTTGGTTTTGGTGAAATCATCTTGTAGTCGGGGCTCTTGGGCTTGCAGGAGAAATTGTGACACCTCCTGTTTGTATAAATAACTTTGGTCGGCTTCCAGGGAATTCATGCGCTTATTGAGGTGGCTAAATCCTCTGTCAGTCAAAACCTTGCCCAGTCCCTATTATCAGATTCAAGACGGAAAAAATCTGGTCAAAGGAAAGTTGGGTAATATGTGCTATTCCATGTAAAATTTGGCAGCCTGAGCCATCCTTGGCTTCATTGTCCATGTTTCAAGAGTGCAAAAATAAGATCATCACATCACCAGGTTGATGATGTGGCACATGCAACTATGGAGTTGCAAGTTCACAGGCCAAATAACCCCCATGCAGTGTAGAACTTATAACCCAACAAGGGTTATACAGAGTGTGGAGGGGATAATCTACTATAAAAGAGACTAGTAGAAGATGTCTAAAGACTCTGACTTCCCTCCTAACACAAGACAATCAGAAAGGGGAACTCTGTTGAATTGAGTACTGAAAAGGTACCAGAGAAATATATCTTTTTAAAGGACCAAACACACAAATTTTATCTCAAAAGCACAATTTTAATTACTCTCAACACTGCTATAGTGTTATTCCAATATGATAACTAAGAAAATAAAGCAATATCTTTTTGATATTATTCCCATTAAGTCTTTTTGACTGTAACACTAAAGTAAATTTCTCTTTATAGCTATAATCAAGGGCGTATTTAAGTGACCATGTACTATTAAAATAAGTTTATGATGATAAAAAAGCTGAGAATTTTGTAAATGATAGAGAAAAAAGGGAAACAACAATCCCAAAATCATCCTAGAGTCTATATAATAATGTGTTACAACTTTTACAATGGTCAACAGCCTCAAAAACCAATCAATTCCGCCCAAAAAACCCAAAAAACCATATGATGACACAATGTAATGACTTTGTTACTAATGTATGATTCAATTTACACAGCCAAAAGTGATGAATGACATAGTTGTATGATGTACAGCACTCCTTATGATGAATACAGGTGTTTTTTTCCTTGTAAGCTAGCTGAAAACCTATTTTTGAGATTACAAATTTTTCCAAATGATGTCCAATTTTGGATTAATAAAGTGCATCTTGTAGATCTCATGATACTGATCAATAATTGGCATCATATCAAGTGTTTCTGATGAGTAATGAATGAGTTATTGAGTTGTGAAGCTAAGGTTTTTGTATGTAAATGTTGTTACATGTATGCATGTAAGTGTAAAATTCAAAATTCACACCAGTTTCTTATTTCTCTTATAACATTTGTTACACACCTCTGTTAAAAATGATTTAAAGCTTGTACATTATGTAATCACCTCTAATTCGTTGAATGAGCCATCTACCATCCTGTTCTGACATCATTTGACATATGTAATAAGCTGAAAACCTCCATTTTTGGCAAATTTCACACCTTTTCGCCCCTTCACACAGCTGTTTCTCCTTCTCCCTTGCTCATGTAATATGGCATCATCATCTATAACCTGAAAAATCCCTTGAAATCCCTTGGAAACTTTGAATATCACTAACACCACTGTTACATATGTAAACTACCTGTAAACCCTTGTTTACCAACTTCCAAAAAGTACCATTTTCTTAATAACTTTCTTTTCTCCTTATCAACCATCAAATTAAAGTTGTTACTGAATAATATACTTCTTTTCTTTCAAATTCTAACCTCAAAAAACCCATAAACCTAATATTACTACCCTAACAACCATTTCTAGCCTGTATACCTATATTTTTGAATTCTTCTTATGTTTTTGAATTCTTTCTTTTTGTAATATGTTTGTGGATAAATTATAATGATCTTAATCATTATTGTGGAATAAGATGACCTAATTGTGGCCCAATGACCAATACATCAGCCTAAAAGAGCTTCAATTGATTAAAATCCTCCATTTTGAATTTGCTTCACTGCTAAACTTTACTTGATAAACTACTGATAATAAATTTTTGATTGATCCCATAAAATGATCACCACACGGTCATATCAATGACTGAAGATTTGTACCATACTCAGGTTGTATGATGTGTTATCTCCGGTGATGGACAGATGACATTGGACAGCACCAACATGCTTGAGACTGTCCCAATGAATTTGGGCGAGATCATCCCTAGTATGATGGCCTTCAATAGCCTGTAAGAGGAAGTTGGGAGATGCCAGGCATGCCAAACAAAGGAAGATGAAAGGATTAGATTAATAAAAATAAACAGTCAGTAGAAAGAAATCAAACAACCTTACCTTGAAAGTGAGAAGGTGTTGGCAAAAATTGCTGTTGGCATCAAAGAAAAATCCATTGATAGCAATATAACAGTCCAGCAGTTGGATGCGGTAGCAATTGTCGAAATACAATCAAGACTGAGGATAGGTTAGGAAAGTTGTGTTTATGGTAAAACATATTAGGTATTAATGTATTAACGTCTCTGATTGTCTAGTCTAATATTGTATGTTGAACATCAATCCCAAAGAGATTTTAACGTACATCATTCCCAACAGATTTGTCTTTCTCTTTTATCGTTGAGATATATGTACTCTGCTCTGTTGTCTTTTCGCTCTCTTTCCTTATCTTTCGGAAAGAGAGTAAGTCCATCCATATCCTTTATACACGGCAACCAAACTAATACCTTACTATTGTTAGAAACCGTTTAGATCACTTGTCACGAGCCTTTGCTCATTATTATCTTTTCTCACTTTCACTATCATTCCTCCTTTACTAGGTACTCAATTTTATACTTATCATACAACTCCAACATAGATTTACATTTTTCTATTTCTTGGTTTGTTTTGTTTTTGTTTAGGTTAGTACCTTAGGTCTGCATACCTATAGGTTTGGAGAAGAAGTGCTTACAAGCGCACTTATATATTCAGTTGTAGAGGTCTTCTTAGACATTTACAGCAATTGAACCAGGGACCTGAGAGGTCTTATCAATGAGTTTCTTCTCCACAGTAACAAACAATTGATCAGTGTCACCCTTGATTGACATTTGACCATGCCAATCAAACAAGGGAGCAATTTCTCAAAGGGCTGGTTGAATTAAATCTCCTTGAAAGACACAAAAAGGAAGGTTCTTGTCAATGATTGCTCCAACCAATGGTGTGTGAAGGTGCTTCTTGTGATGAGCTGCAACATTAGGATCTTCATTGGGGGGAATACTACCTGGAGCCCAAAGCATCCATGCTTCAGCCAAACCAGGGCAAGTGTGGTGGCGTTTGTGAAGATTGTAATTTGAATAAAATAGGATATCAAGACTGATTGATGGGTGATATCAGTAAAATTCTGGATATCACACGCTTGAATCTACATAGACAAAGGACTTACGGGCAGTGATTGCAGCTGTAGATGTAGGACAAGAGTCCATTCTTGTTTCCCGCAGGGTTGGCCTTTGGTTCCTGTTCAGGGTATAGCGGGGAAAGGAAAGAGTGATATGAAGATAGATCAGAAAATCATTTGATGTACATAGCAAGTTGAAGTACTTACATCATAGTATTGGTAAACATCTGATTGCTGCTTGCCAGTTGGGCTTGTACCTTTGCCATTCTCCAACTTGTTGGTTGGGTCTGTCAACACAATGGTCCTAGGAAAACATGGTTGGACTAGGACAATGCCAGTCCCCGTTCCATAATCAGAGGAGGTTGGTCACGAGGTAGAAATTCTATCAGATGATGCAGGGGTATGCCAACGGTTGGCATAGGGCACTGGCTTTGGATGGGTGTGGGCAGCATTGAATTTAGGCCTTATGGAATCAAAATTATTGATGGGTCTTCAGACAAATAGATGGCACAGAATAATAAAGATGGAGCAAGAGATCAGTCGAAGGTTCAGGGGAAAGAATCAAGCCAAAATAATTGAGACAAGCCTACTACTTATACTCACCGGATATCAAATTCCGTCTCCATTTCACCAATAATCTTCATATTGGAGTTGACATGATCAAGCGCCATTGTCCATAGCTCAATGTGTATATGCATTGGTTGAGCCATTGCATTGAAGGCATAGAAATTTGCTGGAGAATATGGATTGGTCAAGCTGGCTTTTTGGATTTGATCAAATTGGACTCATGCAGACCAAAGGTAGGTGGAGAAGTTGAAGGGCATCAAATTGCCTAAGTCATTGATATTGAAGTACCTTGTAGAATTGTGATATCCCAGTAGACGCTGTGTTTGGATGGGTATACAGCTATTCCAGGAATTGATGTCACCCCTTGTCCATTTTTTTTCAAGCCGGGCAATCACTGTGAAGGTTCATGTACAATATAACTCTGTAAAGTTTACAAATGAACAAGATCATTTTCACTTTGTCGTGCCTAGCTTTGTATAACCATTCATATTGAGGTTCCTTTCCCCAGCTGAGATTTTCTTTCTCCGGCTAAAAATAAATAAAGAAATAAACGAATTGGAAGGGGGGTGACAATAATTCCTGCAATTGCTGTACTCATTCAAACTCCGTGCATGGTCAAGATGAGACCCGGACCCGGGTTCTGGCCGGATATCCGTCGGATGCTCCGTCGGATCCGGATGCCGGAAAGGCCTTCAAGATTGTCCGGTGGCTGGGTAATCCGGCCGGTTTGGTATTCGGAATGAGGGGACGGGAAAATAACGCCGGATATACACCGGATACACCGGCTATCCGGCGGAAATCCGGCGTATCCGGTGTATCGGCTCGAGTGTTGGACAAGGGGTTTTTGGAAAAAACCGATCGGATTTTATCCAATCGGTGCGGATAAAACAAAATATCCGTCGGTTCGGTCGTTGGAATGGCCTGAAGCCGCCGGATATAGTGCACAACATCAAAACCCAACAAGCGTCGGGTTTTTTTTATCGGGGCCAGACCGATTTTCAAAATCCAACAAAGTCATTGGCTTGAGTCAAGATTGCCCTTTATCAGCCTTCATCAACGTTCATATCTTCGACTATGCCACTCAAGAGGCCTCAGAAGGCACAGAGACGCCGCTTCGCGCAGTGCGGACCACCCAAACGCCCAAAGTTATCATATTCATCGTCGCTCACCGATCTCAGCAGCTCGGAATCAACCCTAAGCTCGGAGTCTGACTTCGAATCCAATGAAGACAAGTCTCCTGACTCCAGCATTACCTCAGTATCCCCTTTATCGCCTTTAAACTCGATCCGAACCCCTTTTCAATCCCCTTTATCACCTTTCAATCCGATTCAAACACCTTCCGAATCCCCTTTAATTGAACCTGAGAATCTAATTGCAACAAAGACACAATTCGAGATCGACATCATCAACAATTCATGGACACAACTCAATGAGGCCATTGAAGAAGCTTCTATTTATTATGAATCACATGAAACTACGATATCGAAGATCACCAAATCTTTCGATCTACTTGGCGAACTGCGAGAGTTTAACCATCACACCCGAAAGCTTAATCTTGTGAACCCACGGTCATCATTGATTGAGGCCTCTCTTCAAACCGTGCACAGCTCAATCCTACGAGCTCAAAATCCACCCGAAACAACGAGTGGGACGAATCACGCAGTCAAGCTTCGAGCCCAAGCTGTTCACATCCTAGTCCACAAACGCCTGATTGCCGATGGACGCGGCAGATCGACAGAGCACCCCTCGATGCTGGACAACTTCGAATTCCGCAAACGCATCACCGACTGGACAGCCGCCCACAAGACCGGAAAGGTAAGTTATAAGACTCGTCTATCATTGACTCAAACAGTAAGGAGCAAATATACTGATCCATGTGAACGACTGTCTGCTTTTTATATGTATATGTATGTGTATAGACTACTCCTGCAAGACTTGCTCACATCATCAACACAGAAATCACTCCTGACTTCCCAGATTTCAAAGACCATGTCTCAGAAATGACAGTGAATCGATGGATGCATAAACTCGGATTTGGTTGTAAAGCTTTCAAGAAATGTCTTTATTACGATGGCCACGAGCGAGCCGATGTTATTCTTTACCGTCGCAAGTATCTCGACCAGTTAACCAAACTCTGTCTTCATTCAAAAAAATATGAAGGAGATCAGCTCGACAAGATAATCGAACCAACTTTAGAAGATGCTGATAAGGAAATTGTGCGAATTTACCACGATGAATCTACAGTTCATGCAAATGAGGAGGAGTCTAGGGGATGGTTCTCAAAAGACGACTGCGATCTCCGTTTGAAATCACAGGGAAAATTGATGCATGTCTCTGATTTCATCTCCGAACCAACTGGACGACTCATCATTCCTCCTGAGACGGCTACCAGTCTTACATTCAAGGATGCGGGTGTTGTGATTTATCCTGGAAGTCAGGGTGATGCTTGGTGGGATTGTCAACAGCTAATTGAACAAGTCAAAACACGAGCAATCCCCATCTTCGAGGCTCTTCACCCCCACGCGCAGGCACTTTTCATTTTTGATTGCTCATCAGCTCACGAGTCTTTTGGACCAGAGGCACTTCGAGTTCAGAAAATGAATCTCAACCCCGGAGGCAAGCAGAATCGACTTCGAGATACGAAGATTCCAACTGACGACTTAAACATCCCCACTCACTTGCGAGGCCAGGACCAAGCTATGGTCTTCCCAGTTGACTACCCGGATGCTAAACTTGCCAACAAACCAAAGGGTGTCCGAGTGGTACTTGAAGAACGTGGACTATGGCAGCATCATAACGACTCAAGGAAGGCCAGAGGATTAAAATGTCTCACTTATCGATGCAAAAATTGCAAGAAGTCAGGACTTGCAAAGGATGCAATTGCTCGAGCTGAGCGCCTCATCAAGCATTCTGAGGAATCATTTCCTGAAGAATTTCCAGCCGAAATGCCCGAGTTAGTAAGTGAAGATGAAATTGACTGTTGTGCATTCAAGATTCTTTCAATGCAATCCGACTTTGATCAAGAGAAGCCACTTATCCAAATGACCATTGAGGAAGCTGGACATCTATGTATGTTTCTCCCAAAGTTTCATTGTGAAATTAATCCAATTGAAATGTATTGGTGTTTTATCAAAAAACGTAAGTACCTTTTAAATATATACTTTGATTTTCCTTCCTTAGAAGTTAATTATCATTGACCTCTCCTTTTTCTCTTGGTATAGGATATCGTAAAGATAACTTTACTTGCAAAACCCTCAAGGAACGAAAAGCTTTATTCGAAAAACTTAGGTGCTCTTGCCCGCTGGTCACAATCAGGCGCTTCTTCCGACATATTGATGGGATAGGACTAAAATACATGTGAGTAACATGTTTAAAAGTCATCTGCACTTTCTCTGACATGTTTTGTACAACCAAATCGCATCAATAGGGATCTCCAAAAAAGAGAAACAGATCCCGACCACCCAATCCACGTGTATCAATCTCATCGAAGGGCCCCATACCCAGCTGATATGGATGTTGACTGCTAATGAGCCAGTTTTTTCAAAAAAATATGTCTTTTTTTGTCTTTTGTCATTTGTTTCCTCATAAAATCTGAAATTTTTGCCTCAGCAACGCGAAATATTTTTTTTTTGTTTTTTTTTTCTCTCACACAACTGTGTGCCACTCAACCAATCTGTGTGTATATTTTTCATGTCAAGCTTGTTAAAAGTAACAAAGTTGTTCATTGGTGATCTCTCGATGTTTTTGAGATTGAATCCAATGAAAATTTCCAAACAGTTTTGGATTGCTGCTAATGAGCCCATTTCGAAAGTAAAATCGATTCCTAAAAAACTCGAAAAATGGCCCTGTGCATAGCTTTTGAAAAAAAACCCGACGCTTGTTGGGTTTTGATGTTGTGCACTATACCGGCCGGAGCACATCTTGAGTGCATGGTGGAGGATGGTTAGTGTGGGTACGAGGCGCATAGGGCGGTGTACAATTGAGTTTGGAGTTTTCACTGGTATCCTGTAATGTGAGTATATGAATATGTTCTACTCAGTTGGCCCTACGGGTTGTGAGTCCAATGCCCAGCCCTGTGGGTAAAAACTTTGGATTTGGGTATGGGCTGGGTTCACTCATACCCACACCTGCATTCTTGGCGCTAGATCTTTGCGCTTGTGGCAGACTTCAGGCTTGCATGGGGGTTTAGTAAGACAGGACCCTGGAAAGCCCCTTATATGGAACCATCCGACAAAGATGGTATCAATTGGGGGTCAAGATTTTGGCTATGTTGCCGACAAAAGATGTATCAATCAGCAAACTCTGGAAAAAACAGAAAAAAACTTACTGACAAAAACCCCAATACAGGTATCAATTCAGTATCAAACGGCATGTCACGGAGGTGAAACCGTGAAAATCAGCATGTTACACCGCGGGAATCAACTGGTTTGAAACCCGATTGAGCAGAATTTCGGTGTCCGGGTTCGAAATTTCCTCGAATCGTGAAACTCGTTCACAACTCGTTAGCATTACGTTCGCCGATTTCCCTTGAGTAGACTACAATACATACACTTACACAGCACTTGCAAAACCTGTGATTCCAACCGTTTGACTACATATCTCACCGCTGATCATGTTCCCGCTGAACTGCTTTTTCTTTGGTTGATCGAGGCTTGAAGAATGAGGATGAAGGTGAGGAATGGTGAAAGGGGATGTTGCTGTATGATGTGACTGTACATACACGGGGCCAGCCGAGTACAGAGTACAGCCCGAGGGGAATCGGCAAACATAATGTGAACGAGTTGTGAACAAGATTCACGATTCGAGGAAATTTTGAACCCGGACACCGAAATTCCTCTCAATCGGGTTTCAAACCAGTTGATTCCCGCGGTGTTACCAGCAGAAAAGGGTTAAAACTGCCCAAATCAAGGCGAAACCGTCGGATGTTACCAACGAAATTGGTATCAAAGGCCTCAAAAAGTCACTTTTTGGAGTGTGCATCAACCAACTTCCCGTGATTTCTCGTTAGATGGTTCCATGGGAGCTTTCCGATGCCGCATAATTTTGCTTCAAGCTTGATTCCATTCCAGAAGCATGAAGACGGAAGCATTCCGTGAGATGCCGTGTCGCTGTTCGGCGGGACCACTTTCCCGAGTGCCCCGCGGGAGCTACATACGGTCGGATCTGGTATGATATTTTTTGGTTCAAGGCGACCGCATTGTTGCAGATCCAATATTTTCTTCGTCATGTGTGGTGAGTGACTTTTCATCCTTTTTCTTCGTCAAGCAGAAATAAACTGAAACAACGCTTTGTTCTTATTGAACCCATTATCAACAGGAATCGGCGTTATCATTCAACGCACACCGAAGCAGAGTCCGAGTAACTTTTCTCACGATGATCACGGCAGACCGTTGGAACTGATCTGCGAATGCGTCAGACGGGCAATTGGACCGCGAGGTACTACTAGATCCACTCGATCGCAATAATGGACACTCAACGAATTTGCTTGCCTAGGTCCAGATGTCCAATCCGAGACCCGTGTCGTATCAGAACTGTCAGATGATTTTAACCTGGACCTACAATTCTTCGGATCTGTGCTTCATTTACGCGGATCATCTGTGACGGTCCAACCCATGAAGGGGCAAACCGGAAGTATATTTCTTTGGAACGGTGAAATATTCGAAGGTTTATCGGTGAGTGCAAGTGAACATACACCAGTGCTATTATGTCAAGATTCACTGAGGGTATCCTGCATCTACGTTCTCACTAGGTGGACGCTTCTATGAACGATGGTGAAATATTGTTTGAAAAACTTGAATGTCGTGATCGCAACGTCAATGTCCCTGAGGTCCTGCAAAATATTGAAGGACCATACGCGTTTGTTTACTATGACGCGGCCAGAAATCAACTTTGGTATGGAAGAGATCCACTTGGTCGCCGATCACTAATGATAGCTCAGGTGAGGTCTCACATTCATCATATCACTGATCCACTTCTTGTGGCCGCAACGCTGAACCCGCACTGATCACAGTCCGACATCGCAGGTGACCCAATTGTCATCGCGTCTCATCTCAATGGCCAGGATCTCCCAGGGAGTTTGGAGGTCTTGGCAGAAAGCATCTTCCTGGTCGAATTATCCACAAAACTTGATTCATTGGAGATCATTCCTGTCGCACGCCAGATCCCGAAACCGATCCTGTGCCGAAATCCCCCAGCCGATCAAGACCGAATCAGCCTCTCGGATCTCATAAAAGATACTTTGCCACTAAGTATGACGGACGCTTGTGAGGCATTCAAGGAATCTCTTGGAGATGCTGTAAGAAGACGAGTGGCAAGTATATCTCAGATCTATAGGTGTGTATGTCCTTCCTGGTATCCAGTACCGCTTACCTAGTCCCTCACTGAATTCTTTCAATAGGAATTATGACACGGAAGCCAGTGTTTCCGTCCTGTTTTCGGGTGGTCTAGATTGCACGACCTTGGCGCTCTTGGCTCATCAACACATCCCTCCGCACGAATCCATAGACCTCATCAATGTTGCTTTTGAAAATCCTCGGTCTCTATCAAATCTTTCTCAGCGCACAGAAGGTGCCATACATGACGTATTTGCTGTTCCTGATCGTAAAACTGGCGAGAGCTCGTGGATAGAACTATGTAAACTGGCTCCAAACCGGCTATGGAGATTTGTCAAGGTCGATGTAACAATATCCGAATATTTTACCCACAAAGCTCAAATCATTCAACTGATGAAACCCAATTTCACAGTGATGGATCTTGTAAGATGTCTTTTTGAGTTTTCTTGTTCTCATGAGTATACACGATCCCCCTGCCAGTACAAATGGTCACTAAAACACTCTTGGGGTTGATTATATACTTGCTGGTAGAGTATTGCTGCAGCTTTGTATTTTGCAGCCCGTGGGATCGGAACATATCTTCTACATTCACCTGATCTAACCGACGGAAACGACCGCTCGGTCTGTGTTGAAGCATATCGCTCGCCTGCTCGGGTTTTCCTGTCCGGACTTGGGGCAGACGAGTTGTTAGGTGGCTATTCCCGTCATCGGGCGGCCTTTTCGTCCCCCGAACCTCCCAATTGGACAGGCCTCATTGATGAACTTCAACTAGACTTGGATCGAATCTCTACTCGCAATCTTGGGCGAGATGATCGAATTATCGGCCATCATGGGCGTGAAGTCAGGTATCCTTTCCTCGACTCTACCGTTGTTCATAGTTTGGCTAGAATTCCGGTTCATTTGAAATGCGATCCTGATCTGGGACGTGGAATAGGCGATAAGTTATTGCTTCGGTATTTGGCTCAAAGCCTTGGATTACGTCAGGCGAGTAAGCTGGAAAAACGAGCCATCCAATTCGGCGCTCGTTCAGCAAAGATAGACGGCACGGCGAAAGGACAGGTTGAACTTGTGGAAGAAAAAGCCGATGTAGATCTATTGTGTCCCTTTAGGTTAATACAGACTGAACGACCCCGACTCACCCGTCGACAAGCCGAGAAATTGGTCACTAGACTGTATCGGACTGCCGAGGACCACATCGTTGGGCTGTCGCCTTCTGACTTGGTACTTTCGACCTTGACTTTTATCTCTGCGCCTGTTGGGCAGACTGCCATCTTGGCCTATCCTAGACATCTCGAGGCGGCTCAGAGGCTTTCCTCAAAGGCTCGCGCCATTCCGACTCCGTCTTCACCTGCCTATCGCATCGCGCCAATCACATCGAAAGGAATGGGAGTGCTTGCTTCTCGTCAAATCAAGACTGGAGAGCTGATAATCGGAGAACGACCAGCTATGATATTGCCCGAGCGATTGGAGTGTCTGAACCAACGTACCCTTGATCAGGTCCATTTCGCGATTTTTGATCAAATGCCTTTTGTCAATCAACTTGCATTATCCGCTTTGAGTTCCAATGGAGATGAACATCCGATTGTTTCAAAAATCTGGAATAATGAAATTTGCCTTGAGCTTGGCAATACATCCGAACAAGACACATCTCCATACACATACTCTGCTGTCTATCCCACCATCTCACGATGCAATCACGATTGCGCACCCAATAGTCGATGGCACTTTGACGCGTCCAGCTTTACTCTCAACTTATGCGCTGTACGCGAAATCCAAGCCGACGAGGAGATCACGGTGTCATATATCCACCATCTTATACCGAGGGCTGATCGAGTTGGGAAACTTAAGGAAAAGTGGGGATTTGAATGCGATTGTAGAGCTTGCACTTGGGCATCTTCGGAGGCTCAAACGGCTAGTGATGATCGTCGCACCTTGCTGGGGGCCGATGAAACTCTTTTCAACAAATTCTTCTTGATGCCCTCCTCTCTAAGCGCTGATGATGAGAGGATCGATTTTGAGGAATTGGCAAAGGAGAGTGGATTGATCTACGAGGAACTCATTCGACGCGCCGAACTCTCTCTTGTCCGCCTAGATGACGAAAGACTAAGTGAAGAGCGAGGGACGATAATGGGAGCAATGGCAAACATCTATCATTATGGTATGGAGGATTCTATAAAAGCGAGTCAGGTCGCAAAAGAATGTTTGGATGTAGTCAGAGCGGTCAAAGGTTTTGAGTCACTCGAAGCAAGGAGGCTCAAAGCCTACATAGGATATGTGGGAGCAGATGAACGGACTTGAACGGTTTTGTCTTCAAGAGGTATTATGCATATATTGTTACGTTGTATATATTTCTCGGGCATCAATCTTCAATGCAGTATGGGTCTGTAGCCAACCTGCCAGTTTTAGAATTTCATTCATCTTCTAAGTAAAAATAGGGACCTGCTAAATTGATACTATCCAAGATACAAACTTTCATCGCTGATTGAAACTTATACAGATAATTGACCAGAGCTCTTCTAATATTTCTAAATAGTGCGCTACAAGCTCATAATATATGAGGATGAATTCTCATTCTCAAGGAATACTTGGACAAAAGTGAGATTTTCTTGACAGTCCAGACAAAGAGACGTGTTCTGGGGGGAAAGACACTTTCACGGTAGATTCTTGAGGTAAATTTGTTGTAGATGAAAGGATAGCAAAACAAAGACAAACAAAGAGACGAGACAAAAAGAGAAGACAAAAAGATGGAACCCAAGGATCCTGAATCCTATCCTATCCCCCCCTATCCTATCCTATGGGGCGCGAGAATTTTGCGATCGTCCATTTACCTGCATGGAAACAGTCTTCATACAAAATGTGTTGACCATGAAAACTGTGTAAATAAAATCTGTTTCGTACAATTGGGCACACGTAAAAACACTGTATTATGAACTGTAGTTTCTAGATAAGCCGATGTGTTGATTCTGACTGAAACTCAGGTTACCAACCGATCAAACTACTTTTATTTATATCGTCACAACAAAAACAACCTTCATCGTCTAAGCCTTTCCACTCATCTTTAGTAAGCTTCTCAGCTGTTTAGGCAATATGAGCTCATCGAAACTGCGACAATGGGTCAGCGATAGCATCTTGCGATTGTTCGAGATGTCGGATAGTGCGATGGTAGATTACATGATCAAGACAGCAAGTACTGCTACTACTCCAAGTGGACTCATCACATCCTTAACTCACGTCGGACTCAGCTCAACAGCTGAAACGGAATATTTTGCAAACGAGCTTTTCAATCGTGTACCGCGAGCTTCTTCATCCAAAAGTGTCGGTAAACAAGCAAAGAAGGAGGCAGCAGAAGCGGCGCGCAAGAAGTCTGAAATCGAGGCAAAGGCACTGCAAAAACAAAAATTCACACTTGTTTTAGATGAACAACCGGAAGAGAGAGTAGAAATTAAGAAACAAAAGAAAGATAAAGGGACTTTGAAGAAGAAGACTCAATCAGATAAAAATGGATGGGAAAGTGAAGAAGAAGATCGAGCAACTAAGAAACGAAGAAGATCGATTGATTCCAATAAATCTGGACTTGAAGATGAAATGGAAAAAGAAACTGAAGCAGAAAGAATAGAAAGAGAAAGATTAGAAGATGCGCGTGAAAGAGATGAATTTGCTGAACGATTGAAAGCTAAAGATCGAGATAAAACGAAAAAAATCGTAGAAGATAAAACATCTAAATTAACAGCTGATCAAATCCGACGAAGGAATCTCGAAAACGATGAAGAAGCTCGTCAAGCTGCCATGCCTGAAGTTAGGAAAAGAGCTCGACAGGAATACTTGAGCAAGCGAGAATTACAACAAATTGAATTACTTAAACAAGAGATTATGGATGAAGAAGCTGATTTCAAGGGTGTTGTGATGACTCAACGGGAAATCAGGGAATTGAATAAGAAAAAAGAAGTACTGCGACTCGCTCAAGAACGGATGGGAATCGATGATGGATACGATGGATATATGATGCCCGAAGGTGACAATTAAAAGCTTTGAATAGTTAACCGTGAGCTGATTGAATTGACACTTGTCCGATCATCATCCTTAGATTACATCACCGAACAAGGAAGGTTAGACAAGAAGAAAAAACATGATGCTCTGTACAAGCGTTACGAAGAAAGCAAACGACCAGCCGACGAATTTGTGACAGACGTTGATCGATATGAAGCTATTCAAACTCAAAATGCTACCACTAACTACGGTGCACTCGATCGACCATCTCTTGTCGAAGACTATGAATTTGTTTTCGATGAGAGTGCGACCATTGCCTTCTTGACAGACAATGATTCCAGAATAGGTGGTACTCTGAGTGCCAAAGATGCAGCTCTACAAGCACAGATTGATGCGGCAGAAAAGCGAGGTAAGTTCATTGTCTACGTGGAGATATTTCACTTTCACTTGCTCACGTTTCATTCTGCATACAGCCAAGTCTATAGATGAAGTACGAAAATCTCTCCCGGTATATGAATGGCGAGATCGGTTGCTCGAAGCTGTTGCAGAGTATCAAGTGATGATTGTGGTTGGGGAAACTGGGTCTGGAAAAACTACCCAGCTGCCTCAATATCTTCACGAGGCCGGCTACACGAAAGATGGTGGTAAGATAGGTTGTACACAACCACGAAGAGTGGCAGCCATGTCGGTGGCAGCAAGAGTAGCAGAGGAAATGGGGGTACGGGTAGGAGACGCGGTTGGGTATTCTATCCGTTTCGAAGACTGCACTTCCCCCAAGACAGTCATCAAATATATGACAGATGGGATGCTACTAAGAGAATTCATGACAGAGCCTGATCTTGCGGGTTATAACGCCATGATTATTGATGAAGCCCATGAGCGTACGCTGAGTACTGATATCTTGCTGGGCTTGGTCAAGGTATAATGCAAGTCATTCTGTCGTATATGTCGTTTTTATTTCATCAATCACAACTTCACTGACGCTTCGTTCACGCCTCATCGTTACAGGACATTGCTCGGTTTCGTCCTGATTTCCGGCTTCTGATATCCAGTGCTACCATGAATGCTGCCAAGTTTTCGGAATACTTTGATGATGCGCCGATTTTCAATAGTCAGTCTGAGGGATTTCAATTTGTTTGATCAATATCAGATGTTCACATCTCTACACTTTTTCCGTCTATCTGCTTAGTTCCTGGAAGAATGTACCCAGTTGATATCTTATACACTCCGAGTCCTGAAGCAAATTATCTACACGCCGCTGTCACCACTGTTTTCCAAATTCACACGACACAACCCAAGGGTGACATCTTGGTGTTTTTTACTGGTCAAGATGAAATTGAAGCTGCTCATGAAAACTTGGAAGAAACGGCTCGAGCATTAGGAAACAAGATTGGAGAACTAGTCATTTGTCCAATTTATGCTAACTTACCCACCGAAATGCAGGCCAAGATCTTTGAACCTACACCTGATAAAGCTCGAAAAGTGGTACTTGCTACCAATATTGCTGAGACATCTATCACCATAGACGGAGTGGTGTACGTAATCGATCCAGGCTTTGTTAAACAGAATTCATACAATCCTCGGACGGGTATGGAATCTCTAGTGGTCGTTCCCGTAAGTCCCACTCATATCAACATATGAGAACCTTGATGAATTGTTGCCAATGTACATCTTTTAGTGTTCCCGTGCTGCAGCAAATCAACGTGCAGGTAGAGCAGGTCGTGTGGCTCCCGGCAAGTGCTTCCGACTATACACTAAATCAGCTTACATGAAGGAATTGGATGAAGACACCGTGCCTGAGATCCAACGAACAAATTTAGCCAACGTAGTTTTACTACTCAAGTCACTCGGGATCAATGATCTGATCGGCTTCGATTTCTTAGATCCACCTCCTGGTGATACTTTGATCCGGGCTTTGGATTTGCTCTATGCACTTGGAGCGTTCAATGATCGCGGTGAATTAACCAAGATTGGTCGAAAAATGGCAGAATTCCCGATGGACCCTATGTTATCTAAAGCCATTTTAGAAAGTGAAAAACATAAATGCACTGAGGAAGTTCTTTCCATTGTGTCTATGCTTTCGGAGAGTAGTTCAATATTTTACCGACCTAAAGATAAGAAACTACACGCGGACCGGTAAGTTCTTCTGGCTGATAGATCTCTGCTCAGTGTTGGTCTTGATTTGATATAGTAATGATTATTGACGCCTTGGTTGATATAATCCAGGGCTCGACTGAACTTCGTTCAACCAGGTGGAGACCACTTCACGTTATTGAATGTGTTTGATCAATGGAAGGAGACAAACTGGTCTATCTCATGGTCATATGAGAACTATGTTCAGATCAAGTCCCTGAATCGAGTCCGCGATATTCGAGATCAACTTGCTGCTTTATGCGAACGGGTCGAAATCTTGCCCGAATCTAATGCCACAGGGTCAATAGAGCCAATTCAGAAAAGTTTACTAGGTGGTTATTTCATGAACACCGTTCGTAGCCTGTTTGTTTCTACGCTTGCCTTAGTCTTTGAGTTTGACTCTTTCCCTTTTTATAGGCCCGGCTCAGTAAAGGAGGTGACGCGTACAGGACTTTGAAATCGAACCAATCAGTTTATATTCACCCGTCATCAAGCTGTTTCCAAGCCCAGCCACCACCTCGAAGTAAGTCTAATGATTTTAGATACTACGGAGGCATGAAGTAGACGCGACTGATCCGATGCATTCTTCTGTAGTGATTTTATTCTATGAGCTGGTTTTGACCAGCAAAGAATATGCAAGACAAGTTATGGAGATCAACAAACCAGAATGGTTACTTCAAGCTGCTCCACATTTCTTCAAGGAAGCTGATCTAGAGGTCTTGTAAGTGATTTGTTTTCTCAACAACAAAAACACGTGGTGAGACATATTGATTGACTTGTGTTTTTGATAATGTTTGTACGTAGTGGTAAGAAAAAACTTCCCAAACAAACCCAAGTGCGTAAAGCAGAACAACTACCAGAGTAGATTACGTTTGAATTGTATTGTATTTTTCCTCAAATGATTGGACTGTATACGAGATTGATTTCTTGCGATCGAGCTAGCATTGTTAGAAGATCTCTATGAATAAAAAGTGAACAACGTGATAATTCCAGAAATGTCGAACAAAGACTGAATGATTTGAGATGCGGAGATTCAATCGCATATGTAAATCGTCTCACCTGCTCTCACTATGTACCTACCTCAACGCATACTTTCAGACCCATAGATCCATAATTTTGATTCTGTATGTCAAGAGATAGCCCAAATCTTCCTACAGATGAAGATGCTGTTAAGAAGCATCGCAGGGCTTTGATTTTTCACTTATTCTTCACAGTCCTGATTACCTCTTACTCAGATCCCCTTCCAACAATTTTTTTCATCTAAAAACTAGGTTCAGAAATACTTGAAAATCAATCAAATCAAACTTGGAGTGGATACCTTGAGTTTTGAAAATTCAATTGCTACCTCAACTTGTTTCAAAGACTATAAACTCTATGACACATTTGTGAATTGAGATGCAAATAAAGTGATGATTGATTATTCAGATGAGTTGACGACACTCAGACACTCAGGGTGCACCTGTGGAGAATGTGTGCAATAGTCAGGTATCAGAGGTTTGAGTCCATGCCGAGAGGAATTATTTTGGATTCAAGTGTTGTACATTTCTTGGAAAGGATCATCAAGTGGTAAATTTATATCAATGAAAAATCTATTAGAAAGCTTTATCAATCAAATTCCTGCGTCATAGAACATATCATATGTGGAGATACATAACAGACTACGTTATAATTATTGTCAAGGGTTATAAATGATATATACAAGCGTGTAAAACACCAATAAATGTTTCAACTATCCACATTGGTTCCCATGAGCTTTAAATCCTGGATCCTTGGGTATCCAGCCACCCTATTCACAAAATTAAATAAAGATCGATGAAAAATTGGTCAAAATAGTGTGATTTTCAAGTGAAGATAAATCTGACTGACCTTCACTCCAGCGTCATAAGTACCATCATCCGCATTCTCAGCTTTAAAAGTCCACATGATCCATCCTGAGGATTTTTCATAAACAGTTGTTTGCACTTCAAAGAATCTTCCCAAACTGTTCTTATATTCTTCTGAAAAAGTTTCACTAGATCCACTTTTTCCTACGCAAGATCCAATACGTTGAGAACCATTGAAAGTACCATCGTATCGTGATCCAATTGGCTGATGATTGATACTATTTGCACAATCTGTAGGACTAGGTGCAAATTCTCCAACAAATGTTAAAATCGCTGAATTACTCTTTTCTAATCCGTCAGCCATACGACAATAAGTAGCCACTCGTTCATCATCACTCATTTGAAGAGATTTGTTATCAAAGATTGTGTAGATATGTGTATCTAAAGCAACTCCTTGATACTTTGGTTTAGCAAAAGAGTCTGACCAGGTTTCAATTGGTTGGAATGCGTCATGTACCACATAGAGTAAATCAGACTGGGGACCTTCTTCATTCGGGTGTCGTACGATGCTGTATCCGTCTACCAAAAATATTTTCATAACGAAGTAAAAATTCGAGTGCTTTGTGAGAGATTCAAGACACTTCACATTTTATGAGATTAGCACATACCGTAAAAATATTGTTTGGCAGCATTCAGTGTCATATTACCATCCATAGCAAATCCAGCCGGCTCATTGAGTGACACTGGTGACTGTTCCCGCTATATCAGATACAACATTCAAATTTATTTAATCAATGATCCAATATTTGTGTTACGTAAAATATAAATGAACTCCTACCATATTTAGGTTGAGAAAACTCTTTGGCAATCACAGTAAGCGTTTGTTTTGTACGAAGGATATTCTTTGGGTCAGTTGCCCAATCTATTGGTCCTTTGCGCCCGGAATTGTCTACAATAATCACGAAAGACATCAGTATTTATAGATCAACTGCAGAAACTTCTACATGTCATTTCTCAGCCCTTACCAAAACCGTTCTGTGAACCAGGAGCGCCGTGCTGAGCCATTGATGAAATTTTCAGCATATAATGCTGAAACTCTTTCATTTGGAGATCTATGTGTTCCTCACCAAATCAATCATGACCTTAAGACCTGATCGTCTTGCCCATTCAACTGCTTGTTTGAGGTACTGAAACAAAAAGTCGTCAGCACCTGTGACTCAATATTCAGGGAGATAATTTCGAACGCTAGATGGGGTTGGTTTACCTCATACTGTCCTTGAACGTAGGGCTCTCCATCTGAGATGTCAAAAGCCCAATATCCTGAATTGTGAAAAGCATTCAGCTCGGGTTCCTTATGTGACTACCACACAAGCGCAAGAAGAGAGATTTGTGAAGACTGACCGATAGGGATACGGACATGATTAAGACCATATGATTTGATCCTTTGGAAATCAGATTCGTTGTAAAATGAATCCCAATGCGCACGTAAACGTTTGGTTGCTTCTTCTCGTCTTTTGAATATATAATTGTCAAAATTAGTCATCTTAATTTTCAAACAAGTGAAAAGTTGACCTTCCGTACCCTAAATATTGACCAAAGGTATATTCATCAATTATTCTGCTATCTCCAGTACGGTATAAGGATGGTGTAAGCCAGGATTCCGTTACGAGCCATCCGCCTATGTTGACACCTCGTATTTTTTCTTTACCGTAATCAAATCCGGGGTTGATAGGCTCATCCTCCTCGTCACACGCATAGCTTGTCGAGGTAGTCTCTTCCACTGAATCCAAACCTCGAGTACGTAGATCAACGTGGATGGGGACCATGTCAGTGTGAGCGCGTGCAACATGATGTCGAGTTTGGTGAGCATTTGAGTGCAATGACTGGGTTGAAAAGGTAACCTTGAAACTGAAGAACAAAGCGGCCCAGAATAACATAGCTTGTAGTAGGTGAGTCGAAAAGTATTAGTGGCGGTGGCTGTATGGCGAGCGAAAATGATTTGGTACAAGACTGATGGTTATGACCTTCAATCAGAGCTTTGCTCACAGTATAAAGATTAAGTAGGAATCAAGATTTTCTTTGAGATGCGAATTGGCTGAAAGGTCGACAACTCCTGGACAGCAAAGAAAGGTTCCTGCACACTTCATAGCAAATATAAGGTACACTAAACTGAAAGACCCTTGACACACTAGATCAGGGTCTTGCAACAAGGAGATTGAAGCTGTACCAATCTCATGACGACTGTTGATACGCGTGCGTTGGATTCGATTTGAGAAGATGTTTTGAACACCAGATCAAGAACAGGTTCCTGGCTTTTTGCGAAAGTCCAATGTTGACCTCATGATGTACTTGGCCGCGCTGGCTGTGTTTTCGATTCAACGTCAGCACACCGCAATGGCTTGTCTTTATGTTTTCTCGATACTGAATTTCACTGACGACAAGAAACAGCAATTGGAACTTTGCTTGTAGCTTCTCCTACATATTCTGCAACTGATCATAATTTTGCCTTATTGGCTTCGTGATCTTTATCAGGCGAGAACTTCAACAGGGTGGTCGAGCAGCCCACTTCCGAATTTTGATTTTCGTCTTGATCAAAAACGAGTCTGATGAATCTAGATGAATTCAATAGTGAAGATTTGAGCTCTGTTCCTTGAAGAAGCCACAAAATGGTCAATCAATCCTGACAACCATTCTTTGCGAACATCAAAAGTCTGATCAGGAGGACCGCGCCATAAATCCAACTGCAAGATAGACATCAAGCTTGATTTAGCCCCGTTGATGATAGAATCATTATCAGGTCGAGGACTTGCTGCAACCCAAATATTCGAGCGATCTCAAGAGATGTAACGTGGTGACTGGGCGCTGAATTCCAAATCGATAAACTCCAGTCCAAGCTCCTCCAAGATGCCTGTATGGCAGACCTTCAAGGTCCTGCATCCTGCAATCGACATCATAGCAAGTGGGAATCGTGGCGTTGTGATGCTTTGTTGTGAATGAAGTTCATATTTTTATATTGTAGTAGGTACCTTAAAAGGAAAGTGACCACCTTTAAAACCTCAAATCCATTCACAAAAGCCCATCCTGACCGATGACATTCAAAACCATGACGTCATCACTTTCAACCTTCACTTCTCTTTCAACTCTGAACCCAAAAGATATACCAACAGAAGAAACCGAACTGAAAGCCTTCATATCAAAGATTGTCTCAGAAGCTCAAGCTAAGATTGATTCAACTGATACGTGGAAAACTGGAAAAGTTTATCAAAATGGGATTGTAACGACCAAAAGTCATCAATTTTCCGGTGAGAAATTCAAATGGCATCTTCGAGAAAGTTATCATAACATTTTGGATCAAAACTCTTCCCTTGAAAATGATTTGGATGGGATCGGATGGGATATGTTTTATGATAACTTGTTTATGAATCATACTGAGAACGAGGTCAAATATATTGAAAGTCAGTCTGGATTTGGTCATTCTTGATCGCATCATATATCAAGTGGAAGTGATGAGTGACAAGCTGAAGTAGTCTTTAACTCTACGATTTGTTTGGGTGAAATAACTAGGTTGTGAGAGCGCACACAAACTTCAAGTCATTAAACAAGGAAGCGCAGAGAGTAAGTAAGAAGTACATTTTGATAATTTATCAAATCTTCCTCATAGGATGTCAATGAAACTGATTTCGTGTCCTAAAATTTTGATTGATTGCGGTCTGAAAACCTTTAATGGAATAAAGTCTGGCGGACATGCTATAAGTTAGCATTCCCAATGACTGATAGAGATTTCGTCTTTCTGATCCTTACGTAAGTTGAAGACATTCTAAAATAAAAACAACGATGTTGAAAAGGGTACAACTAATCAATCTTGACATCTTCAAGCCAGGAGACGACTCCAGATCCAACTGGTCCGAGATCTTTCTTAATAATCTCCTTACCAATTCTTCATCCATTCCAAACAGGTCATACCCGAGGAAAATACATCAGCATTGAAGAAGTCAAAGAAGAGATTCTGACTTCTAATGATAATAATCAACTTGAAAGAAAACGAATCAAATGGAAGATGATTATTCAAAGTGATGCCGGAGGAATGGTTCCTATTTGGATAAGTGATTTAGCACTTCCTTCCAAGATAAGTGAAGAGTAAGTTCTTATGTCATCTTCACCCGGATTATTAAAAACATCTCAATGATAAGTTGAATTTCCACTTTTTTATTTATTTGCATCTCATCCTTTCCATAATCAGTGTTCCAAGCTTCCTAAAATTGAAACAAAATTCGAAATAGAAATAGGCTTGGTACAAATGTGAACCTGGTACATGAATCTGGTTAATGACGTAGAGACGGCAGGGCTGATCTTCTGACGTTATGTTTTACTCAAGGGCACCATGTTGACGGTGAAAGTAGACCAGTTTATACTTTATTGACGTTCAGAGGTAATGGAAAAAATGAATCCAACCGCATCCTAGTCATCGGGAATTTGCCTCGGATGAGGACTCATGAGTCATGATGACTCATTATTACTTTATTCAAGTTGAAATCGGTTTGGCTTCCCTCACTTGCAGAGTTGTATTTATGTATAAGTTTAGCTCTGTTGCATCTCGTTCGGTGGATAAAGGCCATCATGATGATATCAATATTTTAGAATTGAAAAAAAACACGAAAAAAGAGGTAAAGATTACACGGTGAATTGAATCATATCTATCTATTATTCATTAGGAATCATATGCTGCGAAAGAAAAAATTATCAACAAAAAAAGGGAAAAACAAATGTCGAGTATCGAAAAAAACATCGGAACTCTTAGACTGTTTTCGAAATCCATGATTTGTGAATTCCTTTTAAAGTCAACAAAAGCTAAAAGTTGAATCTTAGGTGTCAGCTAAAAAGAAAGAAAGTTCCCTTTCAATCATCTCCAACTTCCTACTTGACTGTTTGCACGACTGATGCCCGGCGTGCCACTGTGAGATGGTCCAGGAGTGTTACCCCAAGCTCTCATCATACCACCAGGTGCAAGTGCAGAAGGTACACCAGTAGAATGATTTGGTGGTCCGATCCTTTCTGTTAATCGACTAGGAGGTCTAGTAGAATGATTACTTCCAGATTGATAATTATTAAAGTTAGCTCGACTGTCAGGTCGACTAGGTGCACGTGAAGAATCAGCTGCTAATCGTTCCTCTGAGTATCGATTGAGGAGTGAGACAACCCCTTCAGTCAATTTTTCTAAATCTTTAATCTCATCTGAAGTTAGCTCTTTTACTTCTGGTGGTGGGACTTCTTCTTCAGGTTTATCTTCCTCTTCGTCTTCTCCTACCTCATCTGAAACACTGTTAGCAGCTGAATCAGGATTGGGTGCCACATTACGCGCTGAATTTTTAGCAATAGTTTGGTGGACGATCTTGGGTTGATGTTTGCGAAAGATTTGAGCTTGTAGACCGTCGAAAACTCGTAAGAGTGACGCATCAAGTACCTCCTTTAGCCTTTCAACATCATCCAGTGCACCTTCATTGCCAGTTATCGGAAGCCAACCATCACATTGAAGTCCTCGTGGATAAGCCTGCAGTCGACGGGCTCCGAAGAGCATGTAACCAAGTGGGTCAAGTCTGGTTGTTGACCTCAATGACATTTGACCTTGTCCCTTCTCGCCTGGTCGAGGAAGTGATAAACTTTTTTCACCAAAGGCAAAGAGTTGGCGTTCATTTTGTAGCGGAATATCATCCGCTGCTGCTGCTTCTTTCTTATGAGAGTTTACACTCGAGAGGTTGATGAAACACGTCTACAAGGTTTTGTTAGTTCAAAGAAATCATGTTCAGGATCAGCTTGTCAAAATCTCCCAGAGCAAAAAGAAACACGCACCCGATCCTTTTCTGTGGCCATGACTTTGGTGCTCTTTCTGACCGCAAAGTTCGGCGCGACAGCCACTGCAATCAAAGCAGCCAGCAATGGCAAGCTATCCGAATTTTTATTTAATTGCGGAGGTATACCAACCTGGTGTCGGTGTCGATTATTGGATTCACCACCTCCACTAATGGCGAGCACACCAGCACGTCGTAATGAAGAAAGCAAGTGAGTTTTGACTTGTGAAATTTGGCCCAAGGTGGGTTTCGATAAAAAGTTCTCATTAGCAAATCGATAGGCACGCTGAGTTTCATTTCTATCTTGAAACTGAGACCATGCCGTGAAAGCAGCTAAACAGGCTAGAGGATCTGATCGAAAGGCAAAGGGAGCCCAAGATGATTTGATTCGATCGGCCTCTGTCTTGGCTGATGGTGGGGAGAGGAAAGGATCTCTGTTGGTTAAGATAGCAGCAAGATTGAGAGCCGGTTCAAGACATTTGAAGAATGAGCCTAGCAATAATAGTTTTCCTATTTGAGCTTCCACCGGAAGTTGAAGCAAAACTCGACCAAGAGCAGTAAGATCTTTAAATCTGTCCAATGCGCCAATGGTTTGAAGGTGGGACATGGCTGCAGATACTCGTTCTCTTTCAGGAGGCTCGATTGTTTGATCCAATACATCTTCAGCTTCCATATTAGGAAAATTCAATGCCTTTACATGCATTACCAAATTACTCAAGTCTGTCCTCTTCATCTCGACGGTCGAATGAATATTGAGAGCTTCATATCTCCTGCGACTTAATAGGCCGTAGTAGTCTCCCGCTCTGTGACGTCCAGCTCTTCCGGCACGCTGATTGAGATTAGAAGTGCCTACCCAAGCTGTCACAAGCGATGAAAGATGTCGCTCAGGGTCAAATCGTTTTTCTTTGATTTTTCCAGTGTCTATCAAGATGCGCAACAAACAAATCAGTGAAAGTCTTGGAGAGTGAAGAGAAAGAAACATACTTACCGACCACAAATACCACATCGGGAATCGTGACAGACGTTTCGGCAATGTTGGTGGAAAGTATAATTCTCCGGACACCTTCACTTGGTGGTGTGAAGACTTTTTGTTGATCGACCACAGGAATAGCAGAGTGTAAGACGTGTACTTCGAAACGACTGGAGTCATTGAAGTTCAAGCCGAGTAGAGGGAATTGAACATTATCTAACAAGATATTCTGAACTCCTTTGATTTCATCCCAACCAGGCAAGAAAACGAGAACATGTCCATCTGTCGATTTTGACAAAACCCACGCTACGACCAAAGCAATCAGTGCATAAGGCATCTCGAGGTCATCACTATCACGTTGAACTTTTCCGCTGTGTGGATCTATGTCTAAGGGTTCCTGTAGTTCGCGGTGCATGTATTTACGAACTTTTTCGTCGTTCCATACCCAGCCACCTCGGTTTTGGGGAAGCGCGAGTTTGACTAGTTGACCGTTCAGTTCTTCAAGGTAGTGTTTTTCAACAGGAAACGAGCGACCAGGAACAGATATAACAGGAGCCAGCTTCTCCGTCTTCGAATCAGCAAAGTACTTCTCAAACAACGAAGGATCGACTGTGGCAGACCTGGGGTAGAAATAGAGCTCATTAGTTCTCAAAGCTGAATGAGACATCGTTCAGGTAGAAAATGAGTGGACACACATCAATAGAACTTTGATTTCTGGTTTGCCCTTTTCTTTTCGGTCTTTCAGGACTTTGCGAAGACAAAACAGCAGTAAATCGGTATCGATATCACGCTCATGAACCTCATCGACGACGACATGAGTGATCGGGTCCAGGAAAGCTCCATCAGCGCTCTCCATGTCATTTTGTAATCGTCTGAGGAAGACTCCAGTGGTGCAAAAAAGTATACTCCCATCGGGCGTCGGAGGTTTAGCTTCGAATCGTACTTGATAACCAACCGATTCACCTAATTGCTCATTTCTCTCATTTGCTACCCTTTGTGCAACACTGATGGCAGCAATTCGGCGGGGCTGGGTACAGATTATATTACACTTTGCGCCATTGCCTCGCATCGTAGCTGAATCCAAAATGAGCTGAGGGACTTGTGTAGTTTTTCCTGAACCCGTCGCTGCCATCAAGATCGTGACAGGGTTGGTGGCTAGTGCAGAAAGTACCAAAGAAGCATGGGCCGTAACAGGAAGAGCAGTCCGCTGTTCGCGTAAGGCCACTACGTGGCGTTTGTCATCCGTTTGATACTGACCTAGACGATCTGAAAGCACCTCGGATTTAGCCGTCAGAGCGTCCTGCCGTGCCTTATCTGACAGTGAAGGGTTTGAACGTCGTGTATTTGACCGTACAAGAGTTTGTTCCACCAATAAGCGTGAACCACGAGCACTTTCCAACATGACTTTGGCGCGACGATATAGTTCGCTTTCTCTTGAGGATCTAACTAGATCACGAAGATCATCATCCATCTCGTTACTCAGTCTGAAGACAACGTCCGGTACCGTGCCAACATGTGCATTCTGAGCTTCACTGCTAGATTGAAATTCTGCCCAAAGTTCAGGGTCGCATTCGGATAAGTAGACTACCGTGTCTTTATAAGCTTCATTGGAAGCATCCTTCTTAGCACGAGACACCCCCATTCCGATCCGTCTTCCACTCACAAACAGGGTGGCGGACCAAGATTCGCGTCCTTTAGGGTTTCGTAAGTTTTCGTAGGTGATATCAGGTTTTCCGAAACGAAACTTGCGACAATAGAAATCCATATAAGCTCTAGCTTTATCTAACGTAAGAGCGGTTCCATCCGAAAGAGCGTGAGAAGAAGTACGAGTCGAAACCGGATCGATAGGAAGGTTGTTGTTATCAAAGAGATTTTGAGAGCCAAGTTGAAAACAGGCAGAGAGGGCCGCTAGTTTTTCCGCTTCCTTTTTAGATGGGTCATCGCCAGTTCCAATAATATTGGTGCCGGTATCAGCTACAACAGTGACTCTTTGAAGTGTATCGCCAATTGAATTCGAGAGACGGATCGTGATATTAGGTAAGGAACGATATGTCAGACTGAATGTACACCAATGAATGAATTTTGAAGGAAAGAATGAGAAATTCTTGCCTGAAAACTGGTACGGTAGAGCCGGGAACCATGACCTGCTCGGCAACATAATTAGGTGGCTCCTGAGTACGCGCTTGAATAAAATTATTGATGACACCTTTTGGGTTTGAAAGCCACTGTTTACGTGGAGCAGAAGAGCCAGACCAAAGAGAATGGACGTATTCTGAATTGCAGAGCGGAGCTTCACGGACCGGGAGATTGGGTCGTAGTGAGCGAGATGGATGAGGATGAGCGCGAGCACCTCGTGAGCGGCCTGCTCCTCGCCTGGAATTGGGCTGGTAACGGTTTTGATCGACACCCAAATTTGAAGATGGTCTAAGATTATCCGAGGAGGGACCCGCACGCCAATTAGATTGATCGGCCATATTTTTTAGGTGAGTCGGAAGAAATGAGGAAGGTGGTAGTGGTGAACTGAGTCGATGATTCGAAGGAGGTGATTGAGTAGCTTGATTGAGAAGCGAAGTAGATGAAAGATTACGTTTGGACATTAGTGAGGAGATGATCGGCCGCTTGAATGAGAAATAGGCTGAGGAGACGACCGAAGAGGAGAGCAAACCAACCCGTGGAGACGGGAGGCGGCGATGAGTACAAACAACGTAGGTAGCCAAGGTGAAGTCAAAGAACTTGGCTTTCGATCGACTTCAAAGAGAAAAATCAAAAAAAAGAAAGAAAAGAAAAGACAGCCCGATTGAAATTTTGAGAGTCTCACATTCAAACTGATACTCAGACTCAGCCAATCGAAATTTTTGCAGTAAATTATCAAAAATTCATTGCAGCGTCATACAATTCTCAACACCACATCCTCAGCACTGGCAGGATACATTGGTTGTATTCCCGAAGATCCAATCAGGGAAAGTACCCAACAAATCTCACTTGACGTGTAGGTAGCTCGCTTGATAGGACGAAGGTAACACTCGAGTACACCTACTCACATGCAATTGGCAATTCAAGAATGATTGAAGAGCCCTCGGTAGCTGAACACATCATTGGGTAAAGTACAGAGTATGAAAAGGGTTTCTTTGAAGAAAACATCTTATCCAGCTGTGCCATGAACAGCATTCCTGTGTCATTGAACAAACCCCTTCCTCATAAGCTTTGAGAATGGCCCTACACGCTTTGTACCATGTAAAGATTGCCACATGATTGAGGTACCAAGTTTATCAAATGTCATTCACTGCCACTGTATCTGCATATCAAGAGATCAAACAAAATTGCAGAGGGGTCTTGGCCACTACAACAAACAATCACATCCTTTGCTGTATATATTTTAACATATGACATCTTGTAAGTGTGTGGCTTCCCCCAACCCTCAAGTTCAACTGTTCTGGGGTCTCTGAAACCCTTCTGGCTCTGAGTATCTGGTCATGAGAAGCAGAACTCTGCTGTTGGAAGTTTACATGCCTGGCCTGGCAACTGGTAGTTGGCTCAATAAGAAATTGTTAATGGACCTCTCTTGCTTTTGTTCAGCACACCCCCTTGAGTCATCTCCCTTTCCAATGGTGATTTTGCCTCTCACTAATTGCCTTGCATTGCACTGAGACCTCTTACAAAAACAGCAAGGATAATCAACAAGGGTCTTGTATTTCTCTTCAGAGGGTTGTCTTTATTACATGGAAACGGCAAAGGTATTGAGCAATCTGGTACAAGTCCTGGAGAGATAAGTTGAAGGAACCTTCTGGTAGAAAGAAGCAGGAGGAGAAGTGTTTGTAGACTAAGGCTCTTTTGAGTACTTGTTATTTGCTGAATCTTAGGGTTTGGGGGGATGAAATATCTGAAATGGCTTCAAGGGAGGCTCTCAAGCTACATGTAACAAGAAATACACTGTCTCCTTGATTAAGTAGCTTGTTCATCCATATAAAATGAATCATAAATAGACATTCTTGTGCTACTGTCCGACTCCTGTGACTGCAGTTCTCCTTCTTTATTTCCTCATGTTTTTAGACTTTCCCCATAAACCCTTCATTTCCCTCACCAAGAAAGTACTAGTGCTAATTTGATTTCTTCATCAGTTGTCCATGATATCTTGTATACAGTACTCACCACTTTTGTTACCTATTCTTCTGGAATTGAAGAAAAATCATGCTATATTTTCATGTACATTTGTGGTATGATAGGTTATGAGGAAAACATCTTGTGCTTGTTGCAAGTCTTTCGAAGCAGTCTGAGGCTTATCTGTATGGGTCATTGAGCCACCTCTGGGTAATCTGGGTCTCTGAAATTTGTTCTTGAGAAAAGATATATATGCCAAGCTGGCAGTTGAACCTCGGGGTGTATGCCAGAAGCATTTCAGGTGTAGCTTTGTCTGTCATAAGGAGTTTTTTAAAATGTTATTTCTCATCAGGTTGGGCTCTACAGGCACACTTTAGGTTCAACCCACCCCTTTGTTACACAATGCTTTCTTGAAAGTTAATCAGAACATTCAATATATCTGCACAAGCATAGCTGCCAAAGAGAATCACAAAGCATCAAAGTGAGATGGAGGCCTTGATGCAGTACAGTGGTAAATTTGATTGGCCACAGCGGGGCTAAAAGTCAGCGTCAGAAGATGATGTATCAGACCCGAGACGGACTCCTACCTCGAGTCCGCCTCGGGGCGTCTGTGTAGTATCATTAATTACACCCCGGTTTCGCCCGCAGAATTTTTGAAGGCACAATAAATACAATCTTCGTGACAGCGATGAGCTTCATTGTTCACTTAATGTTTTTTGGACTCAATTTGTTCGCCAATCAATCCTCAACCATCTTCAGAGTGCCCCTCAGCAGATCCAAATGGAAGCCGGACCTACACCTGATGCAGCTCTGAGTCGAAGGCTGACAAACATTCGACATATCCTACTTGTCCTCTCCGGCAAAGGTGGAGTTGGAAAGTCATCAGTCTCAGTACAAATCGCACTTTCTTTATTGCACTCGCGGCCTGGTGTACGTGTCGGACTTCTGGATATCGATCTCACTGGGCCATCCATTCCTCGCATGCTGGGACTCCAGGGTCGGTCAGTCTTTCAATCCAACGATGGATGGATTCCCGTTCAAGTCGATCTTGCCAAGGATCTACAAGCCAACAACGAGGATGCGGTTGCCTCGGATGGTCTCCTGAAATGCATGAGTATTGGATTCCTGCTAAAGAATCCTCAAGACAGCGTTGTATGGAGAGGGCCGAAGAAGAATGCAATGATTCGCCAGTTTCTAGTGGACGTACAATGGGGCGAATTAGATTGGTTGATCGTGGACACACCGCCCGGTCGGTTACTCTTTTGACCATTCCCTCGCTAGTCTTGAGACAAGAAAGGATGAGCCTTTATGTGTCGCCAAATCCAATTTCAATTATCAGAAACTGATTGATCGTATTCTTTTTGCAGGTACATCCGACGAGCACATCTCACTACTCGAACAGCTGGCACCCGCCCTCATCGCACGTTCGTCCTCAGATTCACCGAATGCAAGACTACCAACCTTGTCTTCCGTCTTGGTGACTACTCCGCAAGCAGTCTCTCTAGCAGACGTGTCCAAAGAACTCGACTTTGCACGTAAAACTGGTCTGACGGTTATCGGCCTGATCGAGAACATGAGCGGATATCTATGTCCCCATTGTAAGGAGATTCAACATGTATTTGGTGGTGGGGGTGGTGAAGCATTCTGTGCTCAAGTGTCGGCCAAGGCAAAACTAGATGGTTCCTCCGCCGACACCGCTCCTCTGACGTTTCTCGGCAAGGTTCCGATCGACGTGGAGTTTATGAAGTTGATGGATCAGGCGATGTGGACAGATCCAAACAAAGAGCCTCGAGATGGTAGTGACGTGTCACAAACACAAGAAACTCAGCATGTCAATTGGGACTTGATTCGGCGGTACGCCGAGGTCCCCAGCTCGAAAATTCTCGGACAGATCTGCAAGAAGATTACTCAGGTCATTGAGCCAAAATATGTCTCTTGAACGTCTGTATCATCTCCAAATAGAGTTCATATCCTGATGGAGCATCACGCCATGTCAAGAACCGCCAGATTCGATACCCAAAGATAATATCTCAGGAAGAACCCTTACGTCTGATTCTCCGCGAAAACCGATCCAGTGAACATTTTCCACAGGTGCGATTTCTTGTGATGATGACGAGAGGTGGTCTTGTTTAGAGATGGGGGGGTACATATATGGTATATTCCCATCATACCTACTGTCACACTGCTATGCCAATCATCGCTTAGGCAAGCTTAACTTGGCTGTCAGATTGATTCCAGCATTTCATGATCCATTGGAAAAGACAGCACTGCGTGTACGACTTTTGTCTGGCCTGATGTACCTCTTGCAATTCATGCTGGCCTTGTGTACATCAATTTCAACCTACCAAATAGGACACAATACACAGACAAACTACAAAAACTACTCTGGCATCAACAAAAGTCCACTTCACCATTTCCAACTCCATTTTCAATATTGAATACCCTCACACTGGATAAGTTTTCATGTCTGCGGCATGGAAATTATTTAGTTCCAGGGACACAACCATCCTAGCCAATTCACCCATGTGATGCTATTTAGCACTTTGGTTTGTGACTCTCAGGACCCTGAGAAGCATGGCTTGCCCACTTCCCAAGTGATTTAAAACTCATTAATTTATGAATCAAAGACAATCATGGAATATATACAAGACAAATGTCCAAATTAGCATGGTAACCTCCACAAAAACATCCATCAGCACCCCTCAATCAACCTCCTGTGACACTGGCAATTCTGAGTGAGGCTGTTAATCAAGAGAAATCAACTGTAAGCTTGCAAAGGTGGGCCAAACTGTTCATCCCAAAGACAAGTTGACATATACCATGCAGTTTTGATGTCTAATTGATCATAGATGTTCTGGACATATAGCCAATTCCTCAAAGAAAGGTCATAATTTGGTGGACAATGATTAAATGACTGGGATACTGTGGCAGTGTAATCTCCTTCAGCATGCTCACTTATAAATTCACCTCCTTAAGTGATGTGGGACATCATACTTTGTTTGGGGTATGGCAGCTTATCTTCACCTCTCTTGTGCTAGTCTTTATCTACTTGACAACAATCAACTCAAGTTGTCCAATCTAACTTCTTGATATAAGCAAGCAAAAAGCCAAAATACCAATTGGAGTTGAAAATGAAATGTGCACCTGGTTTATAAACAATTGAACCATGACTTGAGGCTCAAGGTGTGATGGACTTCTGAGCATTCTACAATCACAGGATTTGTGATTTTTTTATCAGGTTGTTGTATTTAACTGCAGTACAGATGAATGTAAGGGGGACATCATAAAGTGTCAGGGTGGCTATTAGAAACCAAGGGAATTGGTCTAGTTTGCTTACTTTCATGTCCTGACAAATGTATTACTGTGTCCGTAAGATCTATAGCAATGCAGTTCTCTTAACCTGCAAGGGAAAGAACAACACACATCAAAATCTTCCAAGGACTGTAAGAGAGGAGTATGGTGGTGGGACTGCTACTCACTATAAAGTTACAGAATTGAATGGTAAGATGATAATCCAGGTGATTTTCAAAGGATTGTATCCTGAGGATAGCCTGTGCTTGAGAAAAACAACAGGGATCCTGTCAACTTCCTGTCAACTAGACATTGCAAAACCAGTGGTATGTGACCAAGGAATAAGTACCCTATTTCTAGGAGTAGTGAGGAGTTTTTCCATAGAATTGACTGGAAAGCAAGGAATTACCTACAATAGGGGTTTTTCAAAGTCAAGAATTGGTTAAGTCTTTTTGTCAGTTAAAAAAGAGGGTTTTTTGGACATTTCCTTCAAAGATGATTCTAGCCATGTGTTTACTCTAGGAAGAGGAACTGAAAACAGCAGTTGGCTTCTAGGATAGTCAAGAACTGGAAGGGGAAAAGAAGGTGAGTCATCTCTGTAGTAAGGAGGGTTTATTCCATTTATATTCTTTGTTCTTGGTAGGCCATGTGCTTGTGGTTACCACTTGGACTTCCTGGTCTTGGTAGGTCAGCTTGTGGTTGGCACTTGTACTTCCTGGTCTCAGTAGGCCAGCTTGTGGTTATGGCTAGTCTTTCTGAGTCTGTGAAGGGTCAGCCTGTGGCTCAAGATGAATCTGGTTCTACAATGTTTGATAAGTTTGGACTGTTTACACTTTTGGCAAGCTGATTGTTTAATCTTTACACTTTCAAAAACCTGGTACAAATACCAGGTTTCTTGCTTGAGTCTCAGGCTTACTTATTCTTTGGTGTAATTCTTGGTTCTCTGTGTAAGTATGCTTATTTTCATGATTCATGATTATGATTATGATTACTTGTTTTTGATACTTTTGTCTTTTAGACATAAGGTGTGAGTTTATGATAAGGAATGAAAGATATCTTGTCTGTCTTTGAAACTGGACATGAAGATGTAATTGTTTGTCTCTGATACTCAGATGTAAGTTGTGAGGTTATTACAAGAAGTGGAAGGGGCTTTTCTGTCTTTGATACTAGACATGGAGATGCAATTGTTATTTGATTAATTATCATTATTTCTCCATTGGTGTATTCTTCTGGAGTCTTTTTGGCTTTTGCTCTGCAAAACTTCAAGGGCTGACATAAATGGTGTTGAAGAGACATAGGATGATGGTGAATGGTAGACAGAGATAAGCATTGGTGTTTCTGGCTATTACATATTGATGGATGACAATCAATCCTTTTATGGTCCAATGATTTCTGAAATCTATATTACCAGAATTTAATTCAATGAGTTGCATCCCTTGCCATAGTATCAAGAGAATGACTCACATTGATAAGAAAGGAGCTCAATCAATTCAAAAAACTCTTTATGCTCAGTACTAAAAAATCTTGATCATGTGTATAGGCAAGACAAGCTGTTTCAAGCTTGATGACACCCTTGACCACCATTTTATTGAATGCTGAGTGTGAAATAATGTTACAAGACCCAAAAGTCTTTCCAAGGTAAGATACTGAAAAAGGTGCCTCAGGACAAACACACGGAAGAACAAGCAATCATGTTAGGGTGGTCAAGGTTGGCAAATATCATTTTGACAATTCTACAGTTGGTAAAGGAGAAGCTCAACCACACACAGAGAGCGGCCCCAGCCCAAATAGCCACATATTTTTCCAGCCTTTTTTAGGGCCGTTTTGTCCCCAAGAGGGACCAAGGTCTCACAATTTTCCCAGTTTTCACCTCTGTTAGTCTCTAATAATTGAAAAATTCATTTTGATTATGGCTAATCGTGCTTCCCGAGCCCAAAAACGTCGATGGAAACTCCAGCGCAAGGCAGAAGAGGACTCCAAAGCATCACCTCCAATATCACCTCCAATATTACCCAAAGATCAAGCTAAACAACATCAACTTCAAATAGACCTTACTCAAGAAGACAAAGATGACCCCTTGGAACCTTTTGAGAATCCACTACCTCTAATTCCACCTGAAAATCAAGCTGAGACACACTGGGTTCAGATACATCATACTTATGAAGATGAAGACGATGAATTAGAACCTTCTGATATTACACAATTTATTGTTGGTGGCATTGGAGACTCTGACGATGACGATGCATGTGATCAAGTGCTTATACAGAGTGTGTTATATCCGGTTTTTCTCCAACCTTGCCCTTCAAAGCCAACACTTGGGAAACGTCAACACCATTCCGGTCACAATCTCAAACACTATAAACGACCAATGATGGACCCAATTACAAAAAAACTTAAACCACGTCCACTTCCACAGTCAACTAAGCATAACTACAAGCTTGCAAGAGACAAGGCTATTGGTAAAAATAACATGTTTATGGCTAATTGGCTTGGCCAAGGCGGGGAATCTCCCTCTCTCGCACCGGATCCTGAAAGCACTCAATATTCCAATTCTGCAACCAAATCAGATACTGAATACAAATCAAATTCATCAATTGATAAGAGCACCACCTCTC